>NC_071091.1:621433-708933 GCF_027358695.1 Spea bombifrons | reverse complement strand
TGGGGGCCATGTCTGGCCCCTCCCCGGGGCGTCAACAGCCGCCATACATTGTATGGCGGCGGATGCCCGTTTTAAAAGCGTTTAGGAGGCGATCAACGATCGCCTCCTAAACTTAAATGGTGTCGCTGGAATGCCTCGATCAGGAGGCATCCAGCGACACCAAACACTTACCTTTAGGTGGGCTGTGACCGCTCCGGAGAGCGGTCACAGCCGCAGCTGCCGGTGATCTTCGCCATCAAGTAAGATGGCGGCGGCCCGGGAAATAAAACGAGAGACGAAAAAGTTCGCTAGAGGGTCTCAAGACCCTCTAGAGAACTGGCTCCACTTGCTGGTTGAATACAGGTACTGCATTCAACCATGCAAGTCAATGGAGCCCAGCTTTCTAATCACTATGTGATTAGTAAAATATTAAAAAATAAAAATGGAAAAAAAAAAAAATGTGCTAACATTTAAAAATAATTATGCAGTGATGTCACTAGATGAACCATCCAGTACCAGCAAAATGTGTAAAAAAAAATATAAAAAAAGTATTAAAAAAATAAAAAAATAAAGTTTATTATTTTGAGCAAGTGCTAAAATTTCTCAAAAATCTCAAAGAGTTAAAATAAAAGCACTTCAAATACCCAAGGGGTGTCTAATATATAAAAAAAAATGGCTGATGGGGTAAATTGGAGTGGCCTAGCTCACAGATAGGGCATAGGTACAGACTGACCAAAATGGAGAAAAAAAGCGCACTTCCCAAATGTGGCATTTTAAATCTGAAACAACCCGACAAACCCATGCATGTCGGGTATCACTGCACTCAGGAGATGTTCCTGAACACATATTGGGGGGTTGTTTGACAGTGACATATACCAGAACCTGTATATCTATAACTAAAGTACAATTTGTGTGAAAAAAATTACTATTACAAAGTTTGACAAAGTGTAGTTCTATAATTGGTGCATGGAAAGGGTTAAAATAACAGCATTCGGAATACCCTGGGGTGTCTAGTTTTCCAAAATATATGGTTTGAATGGGTTAAATTTAGTTAACCGGCTTCAAAGATATTCCAAAGAGGAGATGGAGGCAGAATGACCAAATGACCACCTGAATTACACATGCCCCAAAAGTAGCCTTTTACCAGCCAAACAATCTGACAAACCCATGCATGTGGGGTATCGCTGTACTCAGGAGATGTTCCTGAACACACATTGGGGTGTTGTTAGACAGTGGCATATACCAGAACCTGTATATCTATAACTAAAGTACAATTTGTGTGGAAAAAAAAATAAAAAAAATTACTATTACAAAGTTTGACAAAGTGTAGTTGTATAATTGGTGCATGGAAAGGGTTAAAATTACAGCATTTGGAATACCCTGGGGTGTCTAGTTTTCAAAAATATATGGTTTGAATGGGTTAAATTGAGTTAACCAGCTTCAAAGATGTTCCAAAGAGGAGATGTAGGCAGACTGACCAGATTTGTTAAAAAAGATTTGGAAATCATAAAACGCTGCTTGTACTTATTGCCCTATAACGTACAAAAAACAGCAAAAAAACATAAAAACATTGGGTATCTCTAAACTCAGGACAAGTAGTAGAATCTATTTAGCTAGTTTTTTTACTTGCTTTTTTAGGTGAGTAAAATATTTTTCAAATAAAAGTCATAAAATGTCTTTTTTTTCAATTTTTCACCATGTTTTTTTTATTTTTTTTATAGTAAATAAGATGATACGATCAAAATAATGGTATCTGAAGAAAGCCCATCTTGTCCTGAAAAAAACAATATATAACTTATGTGGGTACACTAAATGGGTGAGGAGAAAATTACACCTGAACACAAGCACCACAAAAGTGTCAAAACAGCCTCGGTCCCACAGGGTAGAAAACGAAAAATGAGCCCGGTCCTTAAGGGGTTAATGATTAGAATGCCAATGAAGGCAGAGAGTCGTTCAAAGATCCGGATCTTACAATGATCCGGATCTTACAATGATCCGGATCTTACAGTGATCCGGATCACTGTAAGATTCGGATCCCTGTAAGATCCGAATCTTTGAACGACTCTCTGCCTTCATTGACATCACTGGAGGCAGGGGGGAGGATTCATAATAAAAGGGGCGGGGCCAATCGTTAGTGTGCCTGCACGGAGTTACTGGAAAACAGTAACTCCGTGCAGACACACTGAGTGATCCGAAGATCCGGATCATGAATCGGATCATTTCAGTGAACGAATCGAAATGATCCGATTCACTTTAATGATCCGAACTTCCCATCACTAATTTGAATCGGGCTCGGGGGGGCGTGTTTAACAGACCGGTGATTTGCATCGCCGGTCTGTTGTTTCAACCGCCGATCTCCGTGAATTGCGGAGATCGGAAGGTTGCAAAACCTTTTTTTTTGGTTTGCCTGGATAGCCTCACTTGTGAGGCTTCCAGGAAAACCGCGATGCCGCCGATCGCGGCGAAAACGCCGCGGTAAACGGCAAATAACGTTACCACGTACATGTACGGGCATTGTCGTTAAGGGGTTAAGGAAGATTTCCCAGAAAAGGCAGCACGATATTAAACCATTTTACAGGGACCTCATCAGAAAGGCCCCTTACAGTACAGATAGTCCGGGCCCCCTCCCCCGATGAGCCCCCTCCCCCGATGAGCCACCTCCCCAGAACCTTTACGTTCTCTTCTACTCACCTTTTCCTTGCAGCTGTAACGGCTTCCGCTCTCCTGGGAAGGATTTCCACAAGATTTTGGGGAGTTTTCAGTTTCATAACAGGGGTTGCAGCAGCCGCAACCATGACGGGGCTCTTAGGGCAGTGGGCCCCAACCTTTTTGGCACCAGGGATCGGTTTTGTGGAAGACAATTTTTCCGACTTGTTACAGGGTCACCGTACCCAAGGCTGGGTCCCCTGTTTGAGGGCTGAGGAATCACCAGTCAGTCCCTCATACGGAGCTCCTGCTATCCACGGATCAGTCAGACCCCCATTCACAGTAAAACAAGAACTTTATTTACAAACACACAGAACTTTATATATAATCTCAATTCACTGCGCACCGAACCCAACCCCCAATCCCATCACTCACATCCCATCACAAATCCCATCAGTATACAGGGGATGTATCAGGTGAGGGGATTAAGGGATACGATGGGTTCCCCCACCTGTGTTATCCCCCCTGTAGTGCGGGGGCCGGCGGGGCAGACAGGGCTGTGCTGGCTGATTAAGAGCCCCAGCCGGGTTACCTGATCGTCTCTTTGAAGGCTGGAGCTGCAGTGTTAGAAAAATGCTTGCGTTATCGTAAATATTATCGCTGACAAAGACATCAGAAAGCAGGAAATGCCGAGTCTGTGATATATTCACGGGTTATCCATGAACCTGCGCCAAGACATCTATTCCACGCTTTTTCTATATATATATATATATATATATGTATGCAAAGGGTCGAGTCTAGGCCATTCTTAATTATGCAGCTTAAAAGGCGTTACCTGCTTGAAAAGTAACCAATCAGAATATATCATTAGAAGTAGATAAGAGGTTATATAAACCGTGTAATCTAAACATGTAATTAGACAACCCTTCGATTTATGTTTGTTGTGTGTCTTGTCTCGATTCTGCGCATGATCTAAATAAAGAACTCTTTCTGAGGAGAATTCGACCATTAATTCAGCCAACAGCAGCCACATTGGTCCGGTTATAAAATAAAACACAATATAAAATATTACCGGGTCACGGGATACGGAACCGGACACAAAAGCGCTCCGTGACCCGGCTAAACTTCATATGAACGTATGAGCCGGCTAGCCTGGCCCTGTCACACCGGGTGTTTTGGGTTTGATTGCATTACATTTATTGTGCGGCCCAGTTGCTTATAGGCCCAGTGGTTGGGGACCCCTTTGACCGTTTGTTTCTGTATAGGCCCGGTGGTTGGGGACCCCTCTGACCGTTTGTTTCTGTATAGGCCCGGTGGTTGGGGACCCCTCTTGACCGTTTGTTTCTGTATAGGCCCGGTGGTTGGGGACCCCTCTGACCGTTTGTTTCTGTATAGGCCCGGTGGTTGGGGACCCCTCTGACCGTTTGTTTCTGTCTCCTTGTACCTGTTCAAAATTGTTCAGAAAGGGCCAGTTGGACCGGGTTGGAAAGGCCCTTTCTGAACGATCTTGAACCGGCACCGGGAGGCAGGAATGTATTGGGGTCAGGTTACATCATGTGACATCCCCCCCCCCGCGAGACCGAGGCCGTGAGCAGTCAGACAGTAAACTGCGAGAGGTAAGCAGATAAGGCAGAGGGTCTGTATGTGAGCATGAATGCCCGTTATGTATGTGTGTGCGGGGCACTTGCAGGCTGTTTGGGGAACTCTTCAGCTATGGAAGCAGCAGAGTGTTGGGTTACGTACCATGTGCCTCAGCACTCGGTGACCCCGCTCTGTGACTTTACGTGGTCTTCCGCTTCGTGGCTGAGTTGCTGCTAAACACTTCGATTGCAGCAGCCCCCCTCCTATCTCAGCGCCACGCGTCCTATCGCACCAACGTTGGGCAATTGATTGCAGCTAACACACGTATAGCGCTTGTGAATCTTGGGCTTTTGTCCAATTAGAATCTAGTTGCGCCGTCACCCACCCTATCCCAGTGCCTTGCATCCTATCCTATCGCAGCACCACCCGTCCTATCAGAACGCAGCGCACTCTATCACAGCACCACCCAGCCTATGCCAGAGCCCCGCGTCCTATCCCATCTCAGCACTGTGCGGGAATTCATTTTGTCACAAGCGTGGCTGCTGGACCTGTGAATTCAGTAATTCAGTGGGGTGTCCCAATACTTTTGTCCATATAGCGTGTCCGGTCCCCAGCGCTTGTACGAATGAAGCGTTTCAGACTCGGAATGAATATATATTTTTTATATCGCAGGGACGCTTTCTCTACCGAGAATCCGAGAAACTCCAAGATACGTTTTCTAGCTTTATAATCACATAAACCGCGTCTCGGCGCCGGTCCTCGGGTGACGCCGACTTTCAGCACGCACACCCTGGATTACAAAAGCCCAGAACCGGCGGGAGATCTTCATTCACTCACCCAACATTTCCTCTTTCCTGAACCCAAAAAGCCACGTTCTCACATTTGGGTTTTATTCACAAACTAAACGCCGCGTCGCCCTGGAGTTCCAAACCAAATTCTTAATGATCGTATTGACTTTCTTCCTTGAGCTGCCCTCATACAGCGTGGACCCCCATTAGAAGATATAGATCAGAGCCCCCCATAGAAGCTATAGATCCACAGAGCTTTAATAAAGGCCCCAGTAATCAGATCTTATTAACCCCGGATTTATTGGACATGGAAGCCAGTAATCCCAGCGGAAGGACGCGACGCATTTTAAGACCACGGATGAACCTCTGCGGGGAGGCGCTGGAGCGGGATCTCATACCAGAGCCCACCCATCTCAAACCCACCGCTAACAGGGGCCCGCCGGGGCCACAATTACTTATTTTACAAGTGCTGAAAATCTAATCAATTCAAGCAAAACCCGCTCCACGGCCCCAAACGCTCATCTCGCTGACAGGGGCTCCAGGTTTCACTCCTGGGGGCAGCGCAAAGAGTTAAAAAAAAAGTAAACAAAAAAAAAAACAATTAAACCACTGATCGGGGCGTCTAAAATAAATTTAAATTCTCACACTGAAAATACATTTACAAAGTAAAAGAAATGCGTAGAAATCGTCCAAAAATGTACATTAAAAATTTACAACTGAGGAGGGGAAAGACAATAAATAAGTTTGGGGCGAACGCCGTACGAGACTCGGCGGGGGGGGGGGCGGCTTCCGGTCGGGTAGAGAAGAGCTGGAATGGGAGCGCCAGGGTAGGTAGTTGACCTCGGGGCCCCCAGCAGGCGGCAGGATCCCGAGGGCTCCGGGGCCGCTCACCCTTCGGCATCGAGAAGGATTGGTATCAGCGGCGACGGAGCGGGGAGGTCTAGTGTAACACCGAGGAGCGGCGGGACGTCCCTCTGAACCCTTCAGCATCTCACAGGAAGGGGGGGATTCACATGCAGGACATCACGGGGCAGAGGAGAGAGAGCGTGGAGAGAGAGAGGGTGGAGAGAGAGAGAGAGGGGGGGGGCAGGAGAGAGAGAGAGAGAGAGATGGGGGCAGGAGAGAGAGGGGGGGGGCAGGAGAGAGAGAGAGAGAGGGGGGGGCAGGAGAGAGAGAGAGGGGGGGCCGTGGCAGCTCGATGCTCAGGGCTATGGAGGGCAGAAGTCTGCGAAGTAATGGTGCTGTAACGCCTCGTCAGCCGGAATCCTCTGCACCGGGTTACACTTCAATAAATTCTGAGGACAGAGAAGAGAGCCACGTCAGCAGTGGGGGGCGCCAAAGGCAGTGCGTAGGGGCCAAAGACCGCCACCGGTCAGCCCCGGCCGGTGATTTCGCTCATAGCTGATATACATCTACTAACCAACGTTAATTCAACAAAGCTAAACATGCATTAATTACTGCGGACCAATCGCTAACTGCCTGTCCGCGGGGGCCACAAACAGTCGGGAATTTTGCGAATGCCAGTATAGTAGTTTTAATGAATGTTTAATTCAGATGCCGTTGCTTAAGGTGGGATATTCAAATTGTTGTGGCCTGTTTGTGGCCCTTGCGGACTGGTGCTAAGTAGCCCTGCGCTGACCCAGAGCCAGACAGGGGAAGGCAGTCCTGGTTTGGTGGCCCCCTGGGGCCGAGTTCAGCTTTACGTCCAGTACCTGCAGTAAGTCTCTGCCGGTGGCGTTCAGTTTGGATACGACATTCGCAAGCGACGTGGTGGCCGGATACATGGGATACGGCTGAAACGAGAGGGGGGGGGAGAGGGGGGTGAGCGGGGTCGGCACGGAGATGCACCGGCGTGTGGTCTGTGAAAGTGAGAGTCTTCCACCGACACGGGAAGTCACGGCTCAGTCACCGTGGAGGCACCAATAGCTGCCCTAAAGCGCGGGGGGCGAGAGAGAAGGAGCGCGGGGGGGGCGAGAGAGAAGGAGCGCGGGGGGGGGCGAGAGAGAAGGAGCGCGGGGGGGGGGCGAGAGAGAAGGAGCAGCGCGGGGGGGGGGAGGCGAGAGAGAAGAAGCAGCGCGGGGGGGGAGGCGAGAGAGAAGAAGCGCGGGGGGGGAGGCGAGAGAGAAGAAGCGCGGGGGGGGAGGCGAGAGAGAAGAAGCGCGGGGGGGGAGGCGAGAGAGAAGAAGCGCGGGGGGGGAGGCGAGAGAGAAGAAGCGCGGGGGGGAGGCGAGAGAGAAGAAGCGCGGGGGGGAGGCGAGAGAGAAGAAGCGCGGGGGGGGAGGCGAGAGAGAAGAAGCGCGGGGGGGGGAGGCGAGAGAGAAGAAGCGCGGGGGGGGAGGCGAGAGAGAAGAAGCGCGGGGGGGGGAGGCGAGAGAGAAGAAGCGCGGGGGAGGCGCGAGAGAGAAGAAGCGCGGGGGGGAGGCGAGAGAGAAGAAGCGCGGGGGGGGAGGCGAGAGAGAAGAAGCGCGGGGGGGGAGGCGAGAGAGAAGAAGCGCGGGGGAGGCGCGAGAGAGAAGCGCGGGGGAGGCGCGAGAGAGAAGGAACGCGGGGGGGGAGAGGCGAGAGAGAAAGAGTGTGTGTGTGTGGGGGGAGGCGAGAGAGATGCGGGTTGACTGTCAGGAAGAGATCAAACAGGCTCGGGACGGTCCCAGACGTCTCATCAGACAGAGCCCCAAAAATAGAGACACCCCGTTCCCGGATTAGAGTGTCTCCCGGGTCTCGCCGAGCCGCCGCTCACCTTGTAGTCCGGGAGTTTGGTCATAGCCGGCCACTGCTCCTCAGTCGGGGTCCCGAGCAACGTAACGAAGGGTTAAGGAGGTTCACGAACATGAATCCAGAAGAACGGCCAATCAGCATGGAGGATCCGGGAGATAACCCCTCCCCCGGGAGATAAAACCCACCCCCCCATCGTACAAAAGCCCCCCCCCCCGGAAGGATATCGAAAGATCCTTTTCAGCTGGTCATCCACGTCGTTTCCAGGGAACAGGGGTCTCCCGGCGTTGGCCAACTCTGCGGGGCGACAGAACGGGTTACCTACCGAGTCAGCAAACCACGAAGCCACGGCGAGGATCTCAGGTCTGCCTCCGCAGACACGATAAACGCTGCCTGGCGGACTTCCCAAACATTTCACACGGACCCTGAGGAGCCACGACACACGTATGTACAGGCTGACAAACATGTGACACGCGTGGCTCCACCCTTCTTTCATTACCTGCGAAGATACAGCCGGCCGACCACATGTCTATGGAGGTGGAGTAAAGTTTGGCGCCAAAAAGCACGTCTGGGGGCCGATACCAGAGGGTCACCACCTGGGGGCGACACAGACATTAGAGAGCGACTCCGTGGCACGAGAGCGAGTGCAGCCCACGGGACCACCCACCGGGAACGCGTGGGACTGACCTCTGCGGAGTAACAGCGCACGGGGATGCCGAACGCTCTCGCCAAGCCGAAGTCTGCCAGCTTCAGCTCGCCGTTCTGAGGAGAGAAGGGACAGAGAGAGAGATTACGACACGGGGCCACGAGGGCAACCCCACGGGGCCACGAGCGCAGAGAGAATAAAGACCGACGGCCAGGAATGAAGCTGGCAAACCCCCCCCCCCAAAACAGGACTCGGGGTCCATAAACCACGGGCCCCCATGAAACGCCAGGCGTGGTAATCCGTGGGCAGCGCTACTCACTCTGTTGATGAGGAGGTTCTGTGGCTTGAGGTCACGGTGCAGCACGTTGCGGCTGTGACAGAAAGCCAGACCCTTCAGCAGCTGATACATGAAGGACTAGAAAGGACACGACAATCAGCGGGACACGCAACATCATATGGGCCACGTGTGGCATCGGTGAGGTCCCACCATTTATTAGTGCAGTTGATATACTCCCCCATGGTTTAGGATTAGGTGCCACGTAAGGCTTGTTACTTTGTTTCCCTGGCTTTGTAGGTAAGAATAAGGGGTTAAATCTGTTAGGACGTGGACTTCGTTAGTTTGTTACGTGACCTGTCCACGGCCCAGCGCAGCGACCACGAACATCACGCAGAGCCGGGGCTCACCTTCACGATCTCCGGGTCCAGGTCCCCGTTGCAGCTGTCAAAATACTTCTTCAAGTCCTGCAAAGAATAAAGGAGTCAGGAAAGCCACCGACCCACGGCCACCCCTTCCGTGGGAGACACGTCCCTGCGCGGGAACACCCCCCAAAACCACGCTACATATATATACCCATCCCCGACGCTGCCACGGAACACAAACGCCGGCACCAAATCCTAAACATTTAATCCGTTATGGAGGCCACGTTATGACCACCAGTCTGTGTGTTCTGCTTCTGATTGTAATGAGGCCCCCTTTACATGTGACAGGCCACGGCTGGCAAATCAACCACTGCCACAACCGTGGGGCCGCAGAGAACCCCCCCCCAATCAGGGGATGGTGAGCATTTGGGGTGGAAATCTGCGCAGCTTCCATTAATAACAGGTCGTGGCCCCGTGGTCTTCACATCACGACAGGAGGCCACGTCTTCTCACCTGGTCACAATACTCGAATACCAGCGTCAGCTTCTTATCGCTGTGGAGAACGTCGTGGAGCCTGGAGAGAAGAGCTTACAGTCAGAGCCACGTCAAGAACAACGAGGACGGCAAGACACGTGGAGCTATCAGTGGCTCGTTTTAAGCAGAGAGGATCCGATCTTTCGAAATTTTCCCAAACAGCCACACCCCCAAACAGCCACTCCCCCACGTTTTACCAAAAAAAGCAACCAAGGCAAGCAAAGACCCCTTAATGGTTCCAAACAATCACGCCAAGGAGGGGGTGCCACGCGGCGGTCTATCCTGTGGCGGCTGCGTGGCCTCCTCACCGCACGATGTTCTTGTGTTTGAGCTCCTTCAGTAAGCAGATCTCCCGCAGAGCGGAGCTGGGGACGCCCTGTGCAGACAAACGAGACACGGTTAGAAGCCACGGCCGAACCGTTCACAGACTGCGTCCGCCTCCCAATCAGACGCTCACCTCGTCGTCATCATCCAATCGCACGCGTTTTAGGGCCACGATCTCGTGAGTCTCACGGTTCTTCGCCTTAAACACGGTGCCGTAGGTGCCTGAAAGAGCAAACACGTAGCTGACGGAAAACACGCGGCGCTCCACGGGGCCACGTCTGACAATAACGCAGAGGAAGGACACCTGACAGGAAGCCATCGGCTGGCCTGCTGAGGGTCCTGGGAGTTGTAGCTCCACAACAGCCCTAAAACGGCATGCTGGCGACCCCCCGTCCTTTACAAACAGGACACGAAACACGTTTTACCGCGACCACGAGACGTCACGATAACCGCACGCAGGCTGCGCGTCCTTATAACCCGGCAGACTCCAGCAGCAGATACTCGCAGCGACCCGGCAGATATTAGTGATAATACGGCAGATATGAGCGACCCGGCAGATATTAGTGACAATACGGCAGATATGAGCGACAAGGCGGCAGATATTAGTGACAATACGGCAGATATGAGCGACAAGGCGGCAGATATTAGGGCCAATACGGCAGATATGAGCGACAAGGCGGCAGATATTAGTGATAATACGGCAAATATGAGCGACAAGGCGGCAGATATTAGTGATAATACGGCAAATATGAGCGACAAGGCGGCAGATATTAGTGATAAGGCGGCAGATATTAGTGATAATACGGCAGATATGAGTGACAAGGCGGCAGATATGAGTGACAAGGCGGCAGATATTAGTTATAATACGGCAGATATGAGTGACAGGGCAGCAGATATTAGTGATAATACGGCAGATATGAGTGACAAGGCGGCAGATATGAGTGACAAGGCGGCAGATATTAGTGATAATACGGCAGATATGAGTGACAAGGCGGCAGATATTAGTTATAATACGGCAGATATTATCGATTATACGGCAGATATGAGTGACAGGGCGGCAGATATTAGTAATAATACGGCATGTATCACTGACAAGGCGGCATTTATTAGTGATAATACGGTAGATATGAGCGACAAGGCGGCAGATATTAGTGATAATACGGCAGATATGAGCGACAAGGCGGCAGATATAAGTGATAATACGGCAGATATGAGCGACAAGGCGGCAGATATTAGTGACAATACGGCAGATATGAGCGACAAGGCGGCAGATATTAGTGACAATACGGCAGATATGAGCGACAAGGCGGCAGATATTAGTGACAATACGGCAGATATGAGCGACAAGGCGGCAGATATTAGTGATAATACGGCAAATATGAGCGACAAGGCGGCAGATATTAGTGATAAGGCGGCAGATATTAGTGATAATACGGCAGATATGAGTGACAAGGCGGCAGATATTAGTTATAATACGGCAGATATGAGTGACAGGGCAGCAGATATTAGTGATAATACGGCAGATATGAGTGACAAGGCGGCAGATATGAGTGACAAGGCGGCAGATATTATCGATTATACGGCAGATATGAGTGATAATACGGCAGATATGAGTGACAGGGCGGCAGATATTAGTAATAATACGGCATGTATCACTGACAAGGCGGCATTTATTAGTGATAATACGGTAGATATTAGCGATGCTGCCGCTCCTACTACCCGTAGTAAATCGGGTGGGCATTCATTCTGCTAGGCCTCAGTCCCCGGCCTGTCCATACCCACTGCCCGCATGACCCCTCCCCCCGCCGGCTTCTCACCCTCCCCGATCTTCTCCAGTTTCTCGTACTTCTGCATGGCGCCGCAGCCAGCTGCGCTGTGTGTGTAAAGCGCATGCGCAGCCCTGGGCCCGGCCACGACCGAAGCTCATCCAATCACATCCCATCTTTGGAACGCAACTCTCAGCGTTCCACCACAGGTTAGACAGGTCGTGACGGCCAAGACGCCGACCACGCCCATTCCTGCAGGCGCCCCTAGTGATGACGTCTTTGCCATAGTGCGCCCTTTGTGAGCCGCCATATTGGTACACCTTATCTTTATAATTGCGCACCCCGCGCTTATTGTTTATGGGGAGTAAATTATTAAAAACTGGAGGGATGGGGAAAAGTGTTTTTTCTTTTAATTTTATTTATATAGTAGATAAAATACTATATATATTTATAATATAGGCCACAGGCCAGGCTTTTGGGTTGGCGTGTAGGCACTCTGCTGGTATTTGTTTTTCGGCGGTTTTGTTGCTCTTCTTAAATCATCCTGCGAGGTGGTAACATCACATAACGGAGACCGGACTGTACAACCGGCGGCGGGATCCGCGTGTAACGCACCCCCGCTACCGTCACGGACCCGAGTGTAACGCACCGCCAGCCATCGGAGACGTCGTTTTGTCCCAAGTTTTTATTAATTATTGGCCCGGGTGAGAGAGCCTCTAATGAATCAATAAATATCACCCGGGTCAGGAAGGGTTAAACGGTGCCGCGGAGCGTTACTATTATTTATTGATTTATATATCGCCATCATATTCCGTGGCGCTGTAACTGGAGTCAAGCTATCAGACAGTTTCAAATCAGTGGTCATGCCATCAGACGGTTTTTCTTTAGATTAGCAAAAGGTGCCTTAGACCTGGAAATGTGATAATAATCATATAATGTTACAATTTTAGTGGATTTTGCAGAGTTCTCACACAAATATATCTCCCTGCAAAATTAGATACGTTTATTAAACAAATTAAAGGTAAATATCCGCTCATATCTAGCAAATTACCTTTTATAACATTTCTGCATATATGACAAAATTCCACCGTTGGACCAACACATTTACACTGCACATATCTCACACACACACCCCTATATAATATGTTACAATATGGTGCATTTTTACTGTGGAAATTTAAAGATATAGCACCCCAAATAGCAGTGCAGTACTTGATAAATGTCATATTTCAACATTCTACATGGGGTTAAAAAAAAAATTCTCCCATTGGACCAATACAGTTACACTGCACATATCTCAAACATACACCCCTCTATTATTTCTGAGAATATGGTGCATTTTTACTGTGGAAATTTAAAGCTATAGCGCCCCAAATATTAGCCCAATACATAGCAAATGGGATTTTTCTAAAATCTACAGAGGGTTAAAAAAAATTCCCCCATTGGACCAATTCAGTTACACTGCAGATATCTCAAACACACCATCCTCTATTATTTCTGAGAATATGGTGCATTTTTACTGTGGAAATTTAAAGCTATAGTGCCCCAAATATCATCCCAGTAGAGAGCAACTGGCATTTTTCAGCATTCTACAGAGGGTTAAAAAAAATTCCCCCATTGGACCAATACAGTTACACTGCAGATATCTCAAACACATGCCCCTCTATTATTTCTGAGAATATGGTGCATTTTTACTGTGGAAATTTAAAGCTATAGCGCCCCAAATATCAGCCCAGTAGACATCAACTGCCATTTTTCAACATTCTACAGAGGGTTAAAAAAAATTACCCATTGGACCAATACAGTTACACTGCAGATATCTCAAACACACCATCCTCTATTATTTCTGAGAATATGGTGCATTTTTACTGTGAAAATTTAAAGCTATAGCGCCCCGAATATCAGCCCAGTAGACAGCAACCTTCATTTTTCAACATTCTACAGGGGGTTAAAAAAAATTGCCCCATTGGACCAATACAGTTACACTGCAGATATCTCAAACAAGTGCCCCTATATTATTTCTGAGAATATGGTGCATTTTTACTGTGGAAATTTAAAGCTATAGCGCCCCAAATATCATCCCAGTAGACAGCAACTGCCATTTTTCAGCATTCTACAGAGGGTTAAAAAAAATTCCCCCATTGGACCAATACAGTTACACTGCAGACATCTCAAACACACCATCCTCTATTATTTCTGAGAATATGGTGCATTTTTACTGTGGAAATTTAAAGCTATAGCGCCCCAAATATTAGCCCAATTCATAACAAATGGGATTATTCAAAAATCTACAGAGGGTTAAAAAAAATTCCTCTATTGGACCAATTCAGTTACACTGCAGATATCTCAAACACACCATCCTCTATTATTTCTGAGAATATGGTGCATTTTTACTGTGGAAATTTAAAGCTATGGCGCCCCAAATATCAGCCCAGTGGACAGCTAATGGGATTTTTCATCATTCTACAGAGGGTTAAAAAAAATTCCCCCATTGGAGCAATACAGTTACACTGCAGATATCTCAAACACATGCCCCTCTATTATTTCTGATAATATGGTGCATTTTTACTGTGGAAACTTAAAGCTACAGTGCCCCAAATATCAGCCCAATACATAGCAAATGGGATTTTTCAACATTCTACAGAGGGTAAAAAAAAAATCCTCCATTGGACCAATACAGTTACACTGCAGACATCTCAAACACACCATCCTCTATGATTTCTGAGAATATGGTGCATTTTTACTGTGGAAATTTAAAGCTATAGCGCCCCAAATATCAGCCCAGTAGACAGTAACTGCCATTTTTCAACATTCTACAGGGGTTTGAAAAAAATTCCCCCATTGGACCAATACAGTTACACTGCAGATATCTCAAACACATGCCCCTCTATTATTTCTGAGAATATGGTGCATTTTTACTGTGAAAATTTAAAGCTATGGCGCCCCAAATATCATCCCAGTGGACAGCTAATGGGATTTTTCAACATTCTACAGAGGGTTAAAAAAATTCCCCCATTGTACCAATACAGTTACACTGCAGATATCTCAAACACATGCCCCTCTATTATTTCTGAGAATATGGTGCATTTTTACTGTGGAAATATAAAGCTATAGTGTAATTTAGTTATAAATATAAAGGTCCTGGTATATGTCACTGTCAAACAACCCCCCAATATGTGTTCAGGAACATCTCCTGAGTACAGCGATACCCCCCATGCATGGGTTTGTCAGATTGTTTGGCTGGCAAAAGGCTACTTTTGGGGCATGCGTAATCCAGGTGGTCATTTGGTCATTCTGCCTCTATATCCTCTTTGGATCATCTTTGAAGCAGACTACTTCAATTTACCCCATCAAACCATATATTTTTGAACACTAGACACCACAAAGTATTTCAAATGCTGGTATTTTAACCCTTTTATGCATGAGATTCTACCACCTGTCTTTCCCAAAATTTAATTTTGTATTTTTTTCCACACAAATTGTACTTCAGGAATTAATTCATAGCTTCTGGTATGCGTCACTATCGAACATATATAAATAAATATAAATATTTTTATATTCTCATGCATAAAAGGGTTAAAATACCAGCATTTGAAATACTTTGTGGTGTCTAGTGTTCAAAAATATATGGTTTGATGGGGTAAATTGAAGTAGTCTGCTTCAAAGATGATCCAAAGAGGATATAGAGGCAGAATGACCAAATGACTACCTGAATTGCGCATGCCCCAAAAGTAGCCTTTTGCCAGCCAAACAATCTGACAAACCCATGCATGGGGGGTATCGCTGTACTCAGGAGATGTTCCTGAACACATATTGGGGGGTTGTTTGACAGTGACATATACCAGGACCTTTATATTTATAGCTAAATTACACTATAGCTTTATATTTCCACAGTAAAAATGCACCATATTCTCAGAAATAATAGAGGGGCACTTGTTTGAGATATCTGCAGCGTAACTGTATTGGTACAATGGGGGAATTTTTTTTAACCCTCTGTAGAATGATGAAAAATCCCATTAGCTGTCCACTGGGCTGATATTTGGGGCGCCATAGCTTTAAATTTTCACAGTAAAAATGCACCATATTCTCAGAAATAATAGAGGATGGTGTGTTTGAGATGTCTGCAGTGTAACTGTATTGGTCCAATGGAGGATTTTTTTTTTACCCTCTGTAGAATGTTGAAAAATCCCATTTGCTATGTATTGGGCTGATATTTGGGGCACTGTAGCTTTAAGTTTCCACAGTAAAAATGCACCATATTATCAGAAATAATAGAGGGGCATGTGTTTGAGATATCTGCAGTGTAACTGTATTGCTCCAATGGGGGAATTTTTTTAACCCTCTGTAGACTGCTGAAAAATGCCAGTTGCTGTCTACTGGGATGATATTTGGGGCGCTATAGCTTTAAATTTCCAAAGTAAAAATGCACCATATTCTCAGAAATAATAGAAGGGGGTGTGTTTGAGATGTCTGCAGTGTAACTGTATTGGTCCAATGGGGGAATTTTTTTTAACCCTCTGTAGAATGTTGAAAATGCCAGTTGCTCTCTACTGGGATGATATTTGGGGCGCTATAGCTTTAAATTTCCACAGTAAAAATGCACCATATTCTCAGAAATAATAGAGGGGGTTGTGTTTGAGATATGTGCAGTGTAACTGTATTGGTCCAATGGGGGGATTTTTTTTTTAACCCCATGTAGAATGTTGAAATATGACATTTATCAAGTACTGCACTGCTATTTGGGGTGCTATATCTTTAAATTTCCACAGTAAAGATGCACCATATTGTAACATATTATATAGGGGTGTGTGTGTGAGATATGTGCAGTGTAAATGTGTTGGTCCAACGGTGGAATTTTGTAATATATGCAGAAATGTTATAAAAGGTAGTTTGCTAGATATGAGCGGATATTTACCTTTAATTTGTTTAATAAACGTATCTAATTTTGCAGGGAGATATATTTGTGTGAGAACTCTGCAAAATCCACTAAAATTGTAACATTATATGATTATTATCACATTTCCAGGTCTAAGGCACCTTTTGCTAATCTAAAGAAAAACCGTCTGATGGCATGACCACTGATTTGAAACTGTCTGATAGCTTGACTCCAGTGCGCTGTACCGGGTGGGAACAGGACATAACGCACAGTAAAAACAGATCGATTCGACTTACAGAAACAACAGGTGAGGAGAGCTCTGTGCCCAGGAGCTTACAATCTAGAGAGTTAACACACACAATGCAGAACACACCGGGCTGGTATAAATAATTTATCAAGCACCATCATAGTCCGGAGCGCTGTACAGAGAACACAACATACCGAGATAAAAGACACGCAGCTGTCTATAGGACCCGTGCAGCCACATGTGTTACGGGGGGCATCATGGGATATACCGGATCACGCAGGACACGCGCGGTCCCGTCCCAGAGACACGCGGGGGGAGTTAACGAGACAGGCGGTGCGGGGGTCCTGGGTAGTTCGTTGTTTAGACAATCGGCGGCCATTGGAGTGGCAGCGGCTGCTGAATGTCCTGTGAGGTAGGCAAGTCCTTGCAGGGGGTCCACAGGAGACGGGGAGACCCCTGACAAGCGGACGCAGGAAACGATTCTATCCCCGGCCCCCTCATTTACCGTCAAGTCCAGCTCCGTGACCGCGTCGGCTCAACGAGGTTAAAAGAATCAAATAAAACCTTGTGGGGCTGAAGCAGGAGGAACGGGGTGAGGGGTCCGGGAGGCGTGGTGGAGTAGGGGGTCCAGGAGGCGGAGCTCTCCTGTCTCTGCGCCCGGTAGGGTAAGGGGCCCGGGAGGCGGAGCTGTCCCGTCTCTGCCCACGGTAGGGTAAGGGGCCCAGGAGGCGGAGCTCTCCCATCTCTGCGCCCCGACGGGGTCCGGGGGGGGGTGGCAGTTCCTTCTCTGCGCCCGGTGGGGTAAGGGAGGGGCGGCAGGGTGCGCTCTCCCGTCTCTGCCCCACGTGGTTTGATTCCTATTCTTGGCGTAAAGTCCGGTTAGGGTCAGAAAGTTCCGGACCCTCGGCTGCGCGAGGATTCCTGCTTCTGCCTCTTTATCAGCTCCGCGTACAGACCGCCCTTCCTCAGCAGCTCGCGATGGCTTCCGATCTGTAGATAAGTGAACAAAACCCACAAATGATCAGACGCTTTCTGTATCGGGGGAGTTGGCACGTATGGGGTATTTATATAAACCTCGGCACGCAGCCACCGGGAAACTCACCTCAGCCACGCGGCCCTTGGCCAGGACCACAATGATGTCGGCGTCGGCGATTGTGCTGAGCCGATGAGCGATGATCAGCACGGTGCGTCCGGACGCCACGCGGTCCAACGCCAACTGCACGGCCCGCTCGGACTCCGCGTCCAACGCGCTCGTAGCTTCATCCAGAATAAGGATTCTCGGGTTCTTTAAGAGGGCGCGGGCGATCGCCACCCGCTGCTTCTGGCCCCCTGAGAGGGTCACCCCGCGCTCCCCTGATTAACAAAAAACAGCATTCAGATCCATTAAACACCGAACAGTGGGGGTAGGTGAGCAACAGAACGCCCCACCCCCCGCAAACACAATGCCCCCACCACCGCCCCGCAAACACAATGCCCCCCCCACCGCCCCGCAAACGCAATGCCCCCCCACCGCCCGGCAAACGCAATGCCCCCCCCCCACCGCCCGGCAAACGCAATTCCCCCACCACCACCACAACCCGGCAAACGCAATGCCCTCCCCCACCGCCTCGCAAACACAATGCCCCACCACCACCCCGCAAACGCAATGCCCCCCCACCACCCGGCAGACACACTGCCCCCCCACGGCCCGGCAAACGTGATGCCGCCCAGCAAACGCAATGCCCCCCACCGCCCGGCAAACGCGATGGCCCCCCCCCCGCCCGGCAAACGCGATGCTCCCCACCGCCCCATCGAAACATGTTTATGGTGGATGTGCGGTTTGTGTGGCCCCCGGGGGAAGCCCCAGACAGGCGCACTCACCCAGCGTGGTAGCGTAGCCCTCCGGGAAGCTGCGGATGAACTCGTCAGCGTTGGCCTGTTTAGCGGCTTCGATGACCTCGTCGTCCGCGGCCTCCGGCCTCCCGAAGCGGATGTTTTCCATAATACTCGTACCGAACAGCACCGGCTCCTGGAAGGCAAAGGGGGCTCTTACACATCGGCCGCCGGCCACGAATGTCAACCATATAACCCAACGCCGCGTCAGCGCAAAAAGAAGGCAACATCCAGGGGTCACCGTGACCTTTAACCCACGGATCACTGTGCGTCTTGCCACACGGGGCTGGAATAAACTGCCGTATGCTGCGGGTAAATGACAACCCCCAACCCCCCCCCCCCCCCGCCCGGTTCAGTGTTTGGGAGTTAGGAGAGACACGGAGAGATAAACCCCAGAACATAGAAGCGAGCGAGTAACGGGGATCAGAGACAGCGATGCTGGAGAATGAGCTGCCCAGCTGCACCCATACCTGGTTAATGAACCCAATCGCTTCTCCTCTCAGCCACGATGGATCTAGGGTGCGAATGTCCGCTCCATCTAGCAGGACCGTGCCCTGCCGGGGGTCATAGAACCTCTCCAGAAGAGCAGCCACGGTGGACTTCCCTGCAGGATGTGTGTGGGAGATTATTACAGGCTCGCCTCCATTCCCATGTCCTTCATTCACACGCGTGCACACACAATGACCCACGCTTGCCTCTCTCCATTCACACACACACATACCTCACTCCTGGTGCCCTCCATTCACACACACACACACAATGACCCACGCTTCATTCACACACACACACACACAATGACCCACGCTTCATTCACACACACAATGACCCACGCTTCATTCACACACACACACACACACACACACACACACACACACACACACACACACCGCCTCACATTCATTTATCCCAGCCTTTTCATTTACACGCACTATTCCCAGCTCACTAGGTAATCTTCCCCCCTCTCAATTACATTGCTGGTCCATCCACACTCACCTCCCCCAGACTGTCCCACGATGGCCACCGTCTTGCCGGCAGGGATATGGAGGTCGAAGCCCTTCAATACTTCATGGCCGGGTCTTGTGGGGTAACTGAAGACAAAGAGCCGCAGGAAGCGATGAAATGATGTTGGTTTTAAGGGCCATCGTCTATTCTGTCTTAATAGCTTCCCAGCACCGATCGTTTCCAAACGCCGGCCCCAAATCACCACCAATTACTACGGAACGAGGGGTCCCACCTGAAACAGACGCCGTGGAAGTCCACGTTCCCCTGCAGCTGGGCGAGCTTTATTCCTCCGCTCAGCGGGATCTCAGGCTCCAGCCTCATGAACTCGAAGACACGTCCGCCCGCGCTAAGCCCTCGGACCACCTATTGTGAAATGATGAATGTATTAACCCACGGTGCTGCGCGCTCAGCCATGCGGCCCCGACCCTCAGTATGCTCCGGACACGCGGCGGAGGCCGAGCACTCACCTGGCCAAACAGCACCGACATATTAGCCATGGACCTGAGAGGGGGAATGAAATGGCATCAGCGATGGGGGGACAACCAGGACAGACTGCAAACCTAAGACTCCAGTTACAGGACTGACCTCTGCACGGTCTGCGAAGCCACCAGGAAAGACATGAGGTCCCCGGGGGAGAGTTCGTTCCCCGCCATCAACGATCCGCCAGCAAAGATCGTTCCCAACACAATGCCTGAAGAACACAAATGTCTGCTCAGCTCGGGGGCCCGCAGAGGACAAATAAATGCTCAGTACGGGGGGGCCCGCAGAGGACAAATAAATGCTCAGTACGGGGGGGCCCGCAGAGGACAAATAAGCAGGCGGCGCCGCTATCTCTGTATACCTTTTTTTTTTTTTTTTTTTATTAATAATATTATTGAAAAGTACTAATTCCCTTTAAAAAAACAAATGCAGCCGCCAGTAATTTCACCCCGTTCACCAGGTATAAGACAGTCGCCACTAGATGGCACTGTAACTCCTGCCTGATAGGAAGGGAGCCTAGAACTTATACAGAGGCTACCACCCCATTCACTAGGTTTACCCTACAATAAATTCTTGTTCCAAGCCTAGTGAATAATAATAATTAATAATAACAGTGAAGGAAAGGAGCCTAGAACCCGTATCGAGGCTACCTCCATTCACGTTAATGAGTGTCGCTCTACACTAAATTGATTTTCTGGTCGATTGTAGAGCAGAACTCTTACTTTGTGGAGTATGATACGGGTTCTAGGCTCCTTTCCGTCACTATTAATAATGATAATATTAAATAATATTATTCACTAGGCATGGAAAATTTATTGTAGGGTAAACCTAGTGAATGGGGTGGTAGCCTCTGTATAAGTTCTAGGCTCCCTTCCTATCAGGCAGGAATTAGAGTGCCATCTAGTGGCGACTGTCTAATACCTGGTGAACGGGGTGAAATTACTGGCGGCTACATTTGTTTCCCTTCATTTTGGAGGAGGGAATTAGTACTTTTAATAATAATAAGTTATATTTGTACATCTCGCTCTTTTCTTTGCGTTTTATTCCCCCGAGGGTTATTTTGTTGAGTGCCATCGGCACGGAGACCCTCGGTAACGCTGTAATAAAGCGTTTAATGCTCGGCAGCGGCGGGCTCGGAATCCCCCCGGCAGTGAATGGCTCACGGGTGGCAATCACTCACAGTTCAGGGCGATGTTAGACAGTCCCTGGAACAGAGCGATCCCGACTCCCAGCACTTCGTTCATCCGGCAGGACCGGTCCACCTCGGCCGAGTACAGCCTGCGGAGACGCAGCGGCGGTATTCATGAATAACAGAAGACATAACGCACAGACAGTCCGATGTCCGCCATCCACCCCGTACTCACTCCACCTCTCTTCTCTCCATGGAGAAGGCTCTCACCGTCCGCACATTCCCCAAGGCTTCGTCAGCCATGCCCGTGGCTCTGGCCACCTGCGGTAAAGAGACGGGGTCAGTGCGGTGGCGCGGCGGCACATTTACAGGGATATCGCTGGAAGGGCAGGCAGGCAGAAGGACGAGGCGGCGAGACGTCGGGGGGAACGAGGCGGCGAGACGTCCCGGAGGACGAGGCGGGGAAAGGGCAATGTTTCTTACCTGCTCCTGCGCGCGGCGGGACAGTCTGCGTAGGAAAGAGCCAATGAGGGCTCCGGCTCCCACCAGCACCGGCATCACCACAATCAGCATCCCCGTCAGCTTGGGGGAGATGTAGTACAGAGACACAAAGCAGCCGAAGGTCTGGGCGAGGTTCCTGAGACCCTGCGCCACCAGAAGGAAACAATGAGTCTGGGCATCGAGGGACGATGGAGTCAATGTCATGGGAGAATGTTTTACAAAGGGTTAAATCAACTGGGTTAAATCTCCCCGCATCAACTACCCATCCTAAAAAGAAGCTCCGAGGTCGGACCCCGAGACTCCTGGGCTAGTGAAGCGAGTCGGAAGGGACGAGGGCCTCTTTCAGGTCAGATGAAGGGCCAGCTTTTGGTGGCCGGGCCCCGCCGGTTCATTTACTTACGTGGGAAATGACTTGTTTAAAAGACGACTTGAATTCTTGGACATCTGAGGTGAGCCGATTCACCAAAAGTCCTGTCTTCTGGGCATCAAAGAACGCCATGTCCTGCCTGCGAGGGGGAGAGAGGGGGCACGCGAGACAGAGCCGGGGAGAGAGGGGGCACGCGAGACAGAGCCGGGGAGAGAGGGGGCACGCGAGACAGAGCCGGGGAGAGAGGGGGCACGCGAGACAGAGCCGGGGGGGGAGAGGGGGCACGCGAGACAGAGCCGGGGGGGAGAGGGGGCACGCGAGACAGAGCCGGGGGGGAGAGGGGGCACGCGAGACAGAGCCGGGGGGGAGAGGGGGCACGCGAGACAGAGCCGGGGGGGGAGAGGGGGCACGCGAGACAGAGCCGGGGGGGAGAGGGGGCACGCGAGACAGAGCCGGGGGGGAGAGGGTGCAGGCGAGACAGAGCCGGGGGGAGAGGGTGCACGCGAGACAGAGCCGGGGGGAGAGGGGGCACGCGAGACAGAGCCGGGGGGAGAGGGGGCACGCGAGACAGAGCCGGGGAGAGAGGGGACACGCGAGACAGAGCCGGGGGGAGAGGGGACACGCGAGACAGAGCCGGGGGGAGAGGGGGCACGCGAGACAGAGCCGGGGGGAGAGGGGGCACGCGAGACAGAGCCGGGGGGAGAGGGGGCACGCGAGACAGAGCCGGGGGGAGAGGGGGCACGCGAGACAGAGCCGGGGGGAGAGGGGGCACGCGAGACAGAGCCGGGGGGAGAGGGGGCACGCGAGACAGAGCCGGGGGGAGAGGGGGCACGCGAGACAGAGCCGGGGGGAGAGGGGGCACGCGAGACAGAGCCGGGGGGAGAGGGGGCACGCGAGACAGAGCCGGGGGGAGAGGGGGCACGCGAGACAGAGCCGGGGGGAGAGGGGGCACGCGAGACAGAGCCGGGGGGAGAGGGGGCACGCGAGACAGAGCCGGGGAGAGAGGGGGCACGCGAGACAGAGCCGGGGAGAGAGGGGGCACGCGAGACAGAGCCGGGGAGAGAGGGGGCACGCGAGACAGAGCCGGGGAGAGAGGGGGCACGCGAGACAGAGCCGGGGAGAGAGGGGGCACGCGAGACAGAGCCGGGGAGAGAGGGGGCACGCGAGACAGAGCCGGGGAGAGAGGGGGCACGCGAGACAGAGCCGGGGAGAGAGGGGGCACGCGAGACAGAGCCGGGGAGAGAGGGGGCACGCGAGACAGAGCCGGGGAGAGAGGGGGCACGCGAGACAGAGCCGGGGAGAGAGGGGGCACGCGAGACAGAGCCGGGGAGAGAGGGGGCACGCGAGACAGAGCCGGGGAGAGAGGGGGCACGCGAGACAGAGCCGGGGAGAGAGGGGGCACGCGAGACAGAGCCGGGGAGAGAGGGGGCACGCGAGACAGAGCCGGGGAGAGAGGGGGCACGCGAGACAGAGCCGGGGAGAGAGGGGGCACGCGAGACAGAGCCGGGGAGAGAGGGGGCACGCGAGACAGAGCCGGGGGGAGAGGGGGCACGCGAGACAGAGCCGGGGGGAGAGGGGGCACGCGAGACAGAGCCGGGGGGAGAGGGGGCACGCGAGACAGAGCCGGGGGGAGAGGGGGCACGCGAGACAGAGCCGGGGGGAGAGGGGGCACGCGAGACAGAGCCGGGGGGAGAGGGGGCACGCGAGACAGAGCCGGGGGGAGAGGGGGCACGCGAGACAGAGCCGGGGGGAGAGGGGGCACGCGAGACAGAGCCGGGGGGAGAGGGGGCACGCGAGACAGAGCCGGGGGGAGAGGGGGCACGCGAGACAGAGCCGGGGGGAGAGGGGGCACGCGAGACAGAGCCGGGGGGAGAGGGGGCACGCGAGACAGAGCCGGGGGGAGAGGGGGCACGCGAGACAGAGCCGGGGGGAGAGGGGGCACGCGAGACAGAGCCGGGGGAGAGGGGGCACGTGAGACAGAGCCGGGGGGAGAGGGTGCACGCGAGACAGAGCCGGGGGGAGAGGGTGCACGCGAGACAGAGCAGGGGGGAGAGGGTGCACGCGAGACAGAGCAGGGGGGAGAGGGTGCACGCGAGACAGAGCCGGGGGGGGGAGAGGGGGCACGCGAGACAGAGCCGGGGGGGGGAGAGGGGGCACGCGAGACAGAGCCGGGGGGGGAGAGGGGGCACGCGAGACAGAGCCGGGGAGAGAGGGAGCACGCGAGACAGAGCCGGGGAGAGACGGGGCAGGCGAGACAGAGCCGGGGGGAGAGGGTGCACGCGAGACAGAGCCGGGGGAGAGGGTGCACGCGAGACAGAGCCGGGGGGAGAGGGTGCACGCGAGACAGAGCCGGGGGGAGAGGGTGCACGCGAGACAGAGCCGGGGGGAGAGGGTGCACGCGAGACAGAGCCGGGGGGGGGAGAGGGGGCACGCGAGACAGAGCCAAGGGGGGGGTGAAGGGGGCACACGAGAGAGCCGGTGGGGGGGGGGGTAAAGGGTGAAGCGCGTAAGATGGGGAGCGGAATATCTATAGTTATTATTATTATTATTAGTAATGTGTTTTTGAAAAGGAAGCCGAGGAGGCCTCACACTCACCGGAGTAGGGAGGAGAAGAGGGCTTTCCTCATACTTCCAGCGACCCTCTCCCCAACGCGAGCCAGCAGGATGATGTACCCGGAGGTCAGCAGCCCCTGAGAGAGCGACAGCAATCAGAAACGTACAGAGAGACAGCAGGCGATCAAACCGTGACAGCTTGGATTCAATCATTTACTTACACAGACAGGGGTTACCGGTACACCAAGGATTGTCACGCATGCATTACACACAGAACACGGGGGGGTCACAGACGGGGGTTACCGGTACATGGGGAGGGTCACAGACGGGGGGTTACCGGTACATGGGGAGGGTCACAGACGGGGGGTTACCGGTACATGGGGAGGGTCACAGACGGGGGGGGTTATCGGTATGGGGGGGGGTCATAGACTGGGGTTACCGGTACATGGGGAGGGTCACAGACGGGGGTTACCGGTACATGGGGAGGGTCACAGACGGGGGGTTACCGGTATGGGGGGGGGTAACAGACGGGGGTTACCGGTACACAGGGAGGGTCACAGACTTCCCGTTGAAGTTTGGCCTCACCTGCACCCCGTACAGACACAGCAGCTTCACGGCAGGACCCCGCACCTCGCGGACATAGTTCCCAGCATGCTCCCGGGTGAAGCGGGACACCACGTTCACCAACTCGCCCAGGATAAGCGGGATCTGAATGTTCAGCAGAGCGGCTCCAAACGCCAGCTGATAAAAACCAAAAGGGGATCAAACACTAATAGCGGACTGTGTGGCCCCCGAGCGGCCCCTGACAGATGGGGGGGACACAGGCCACGGTAACCGCTGCATCGTTATCACACAGGAGCTTTCTTACCGCAACTGCCGTGAACAGGGCCGCCAGCTGGGGCCGCAGGTACTTCCAGAACTCGGCCCAGTTAAACTCGGGCTCCGGCAGGACTCTCTCGGGGGCCGGTACCAGGTGGTTATTGTTCAGGTCCTGCTGGCACAGAGCGACTCTTCCTCCCGCGCACACGGCGGCCGGGACCAGCAGCACAGCCAGGGCCCGTCCGCTCCTGGGGGCCCGGAGGGACCACCTCGAGGTCCAGCGTGCGGAGTAAAGCCGCAGGGACGGGCAGGCTGGGGGACGAGGGAGGCCGGCGGACCTGGAGGACAGAAGAGAAAAAATGATTCCCGGTCTGCGCTCATTCTGGGGTCAGCTTAAGGGGTACTTCCTCCCCACGTGCCCTGTTTGGGGGTCACCCCCCAATAGTAATAGCTCATGTCCTGTTTGGGGGTCACCCCCCAATAGTAATAGCTCATGTCCTGTTTGGGGGTCACCCCCAATAGTAATAGTTCATGCCCTGTTTGGGGGTCACCCCCCAATAGTAATAGCTCATGTCCTGTTTGGGGGTCACCCCCCAATAGTAATAGCTCATGTCATGTTTGGGGGTCACCCCCCAATAGTAATAGCTCACGCTGTGTTTGGGGGTCACCCCCCAATAGTAATAGCTCATGTCCTGTTTGGGGGTCACCCCCCAATAGTAATAGCTCATGTCCTGTTTGGGGGTCACCCCCAATAGTAATAGTTCATGCCCTGTTTGGGGGTCACCCCCCAGGAGTAATAGTTCATGCCCTGTTTGGGGGTCACCCCCCAGGAGTAATAGTTCATGCCCTGTTTGGGGGTCACCCCCCAATAGTAATAGTTCATGCCCTGTTTGGGGGTCACCCCCCAGGAGTAATAGTTCATGCCCTGTTTGGGGGTCACCCCCCAGGAGTAATAGTTCATACCCTGTTTGGGGGTCACCCCCAATAGTAATAGCTCACGCTGTGTTTGGGGGTCACCTCCCAAAAGTAATAGTTCATGCACTGTTTGGGGGTCAACCCCCCCAGGAGTAATAGTTCATGCCCTGTTTGGGGGTCAACCCCACCAGGAGTAATAGTTCATGCCCTGTTTGGGGGTCAACCCCACCAGGAGTAATAGTTCATGCCCTGTTTGGGGGTCACCCCCCCAATAGTAATAGTTCATGCCCTGTTTGGGGGTCAACCCCCCCAGGAGTAATAGTTCATGCCCTGTTTGGGGGTCAACCCCCCCAGGAGTAATAGTTCATGCCCTGTTTGGGGGTCAACCCCCCCAGGAGTAATAGTTCATGCCCTGTTTGGGGGTCAACCCCCCCAGGAGTAATAGTTCATGCACTGTTTGGGGGTCCCCCCTGGAGTTCTTGCCCCATTCATTGCACTTTGCTCAGACCCACAGTGTGAGCGCCGGGGCACTGCATGTCGGGAGTTGTAGTCCCGAAGTACCCGCGCGCTCCCCCAATGAGTAAACTCTGAACTACATGTCCCGGCGGGCTGTGCGGCATGCAGGTTGCCGGCTCCCACGCCCCCCCAGCTCCCGCCTTTCCGGGTCCTTGTCCCGTTACCTTAGTGCGTTCGGGCACCGACGGATCCCGGCCTGTAGGAAGTGGAGCAGCATGGTGGCACCGGGACTCTCCGGGAGTAACGAGAAGATCTGGACACGGAAACTCCACGCCCACTCGCGACGAAGCTCAGTATTGGCCCGAGTCTGTCATGTGACTAGAGCATGACTGAGTGACGTCAGAGAATATAAATGAGCAGAAGCGTAGCGAAGTACCGGCCAGTGTGTTGGGGGATAGAGCGTTACCGTGTTCTTGGCGGGGCCGGGGGGGAGCCGCGCCAATAACCGTACACACCGGGGTGTCTCTTTAGACAGGTTCTAGGAGCAGGGTGTCTTTAAGGTCACTTTGGCCTTACATTCCAGAATCCAGTCATGGAGAGGGCTCTCTGGGAAGCACCCGGCCTCTAATTACCCCCTCTGCCTGATTACCACCCGGGGCAGTTATTTCCGGGGCTGGGGTCCGGCCAGCGGTGTCAGCTGGGAATGTGCTCAGCGCTGTCTCTTTATTCCAGGAAAGCGGAGAGCGGCGCAGGCTGCGGGGTTACTGAGAACAGCGAGACGGACTGTGACAGGGTCCGTGCCAAGTGTGTGACGGGCGCAGCCGGGCAGGCCGAGACCCCAGGGGCCCACATACCAAGGCTGTGGGGATATTATGGGGCCACAGACAGGAAGGCAAACGTTCCCGCTGGCCACAAAGCCTTTAGATCTGTAACTATATAGATATGATGTGTAGTGGATACATGGAATAGTTTCCCAGCAGAAGTGGTAGAGGGTAATACAGTGAGGGGATTAAAAATGCATGGGATAGATATACAGCTCCTGAGCTTAATACGAGACCAACGACTGATTAAGGTTTGAGTCTTTACAACCGGAGAGACGGGGGCCGGATGGGGCTGATCTACCAGCAGGTTCTGGGTTTCTGTGGTATAAACCCCCAGCCTCCTGCGTAATGCTCTGCAGTCCCCAAGCCTCCTGCGTAACGCTCTGCAGCCCCCCCAGCCTCCTGCGTAACGCTCTGCAGTTCTCCCCCAGCCTCCTGCATAACGCTCTGCAGCCCCCCCAGCCTCCTGCGTAACGCTCTGCAGTCCCCCCAGCCTCCTGCGTAACGTTCTGCAGTCCCCCCCAGCCTCCTGCGTAACGTTCTGCAGTCCCCCCCAGCCTCCTGCGTAACGCTCTGCAGTCCCCCCCAGCCTCCTGCGTAACGCTCTGCAGCCTCCTGCGTAACGCTCTGCAGTCCCCCCCAGCCTCCTGCGTAACGCTCTGCAGCCTCCTGCGTAACGTTCTGCAGCCCCCCCAGCCTCCTGCGTAACGTTCTGCAGCCCCCCCCAGCCTCCTGCGTAACGTTCTGCAGCCCCCCCAGCCTCCTGCGTAATGCTCTGCAGCCCCCCCAGCCTCCTGCGTAATGCTCTGCAGCCCCCCAGCCTCCTGCGTAACGCTCTGCAGTCCCCCCAGCCTCCTGCGTAATGCTCTGCAGTCCCCCCAGCCTCCTGCGTAACGCTCTGCAGTCCCCCCAGCCTCCTGCGTAACGCTCTGCAGTCCCCCCAGCCTCCTGCGTAACGCTCTGCAGTCCCCCCAGCCTCCTGCGTAACGCTCTGCAGTCCCCCCCAGCCTCCTGCGTAACGCTCTGCAGTCCCCCCCTCAGCCTCCTGCGTAACGCTCTGCAGTCCCCCCCCAGCCTCCTGCGTAACGCTCTGCAGCCCCCACCCCGGTGCGATATAAAGAGGCAGTAAAGCTTTAAAATTACTTCTGGTGATCTGTGGAGATATGGCTGAGAGTGCTGAGAGTCTGCACTTGTATGTTGATCTACAAACTGGAGCGGCTGAAGCCTTGTGGCCCCTGACTCGGGGGGGGGGTTGATTATTTTTTCACATGGTACGAGGGGTCCCGCGCGGTAGCGAAGGACCCCTCACTGTATCCGCAGCTATATGAGATCCCCCATAAACTCTTCACATTCCTGGGGGCTCTTGGCGTTTTTGCCCCAATCTCAGGGCGAAGGGGCAGATTCTTGGGGTCACGCAGTCTGGATCTGCCCCCTTCCTATTCTCCCGGCTGGGATCATATATAAGACCCCCAGCTGGTGCTTTTGCCCCCGGTATGTTATGGGTGATCTTGCTGCTTGAATGCAGGTGACCCAATTAAGTGTATCTTTAAATAATGACAAGCCAAGGTTTCCATGGCGACCGGTATTACAGCCGTTTGGGTGACACATTTGGTGAGTCGCTGCGTAGAATCTTAATGGTGGGCTATTAACCCCTTGACTGCTAACGATGGCATGGTGCCGTCGCTAGCACTACCCTACCTTAATGGAGGTCTGTGGACCCCCATGACCACCTACCCCGGCGATCTGCCCCTCACACTGAAGGGCATCACCGGGGCCACCCGATCCGGCCGGTGACGGCACGCGTAACTTTATTAATAACTGACAATTGTCAGTTAAAGCGGTATGGGGTTATGCTGCTTAGATGCCTGTATCTCAGGCATCTACACATCTACAGACCCCCAACATATACCGTTGGAAAGGTAATCGGTATAATGCTTGTCAAAAAAGAATACAAAATATTAAGTTAAAAAAATAAAAATGTACAAAAAAAAGTAGGGGTCTCTAAAGGCAGATAAATAAAGATCAAAATTGCCTAGAGACCCCCAAATTAAATTATCTAAACATAAACTAGTTTAACTTTAAAAAAAAAAAAAAGTAAGTTTTCTAGCTAAATGATCACTGTGGTAGCCAATGTTACCACGGCGATCATATAGCTATAAAAAGTCACATTCCCTTTTTAAAAATGGCCGATACTAATTTTTAATCCCATGATCCCTTTGATCATGGGGTTAAATTTAGCCAACAGTAGAGGGAGGCAATTTTTGAAATCCTGATGAACTGCAAATATTATTAAAATCAGCCATTTAGCCTGTGCGGTACGTGAGTAACCATCTCATCCCTGCAGCGCCTTGCATTTTTACGGCAAAACTTATTTTTGCTGTAAAAGTGGTTTTTTTTTCTCCCTTTACCATCATTTCTTTGGGATTGTAAGGGGAAAGAATGGTGTGTGCTTCTGCGAGTGAATGTATGGAAAGAATGGTGTGTGCTTCTGCGAGTGAATGTATGGAAAGAATGGTGTGTGCTTCTGTGAGTGAATGTATGGAAAGTATGGTGTGTGCTTCTGTGAGTGAATGTATGGAAAGAATGGTGTGTGCTTCTGTGAGTGAATGTACGTATAGTATGGTGTGTGCTTCTGCGAGTGAATGTATGGAAAGAATGGTGTGTGCTTCTGCGAGTGAATGTATGGAAAGTATGGTGTGTGCTTCTGCGAGTGAATGGAGATATGAAAGGCGTGTGAATGATCAGTAATTAGGGTTGTAGCCTTGACGTGGCATTACTGCTCACGTAAGAAGTTAAATTATGGCACAAAAAGTACATATTTGCAAAAACTACACCCCTTGGCGCATCAAATGAGGGGCTGCGTGTGTTTCTAGTACAAACCTGGAGTGCGCAAGACACAAATGAACATGTCGCTATGGTTAGAAAAAAGATATTTTCAAGCCAAAGCAACATATTCCATCGTCTGTGAACTTAACTTTTGTCCTAGAAATACATGTAACCCCTCATTTGAAGCTCCGAGGGGTGTAGTTTCTTGGAATGTGTACTTTATGTACCCTAATTTAACTTCCCAGATGTCTCAACCACTTTATCTTCAGCTATGGCAGATTGGAGAATCTTGTTAAAAAATTGTCTTAAAACATTTAGGGGCGATGCCTGCATTTAGACAGCTCTAGGTAGCTGGACAGTTAAATTATGGTACATAAAGTATATATTTTCAGAAACTACACCCCTTGGCGCATCAAATGAGGGGCTGCATGTGTTTCTAGGACAAACCTGGAGTGGGGAAGACATAAATGAACATGTCGCTTTTAATTTAATTTTTTTTATATTTTTAGAAGTGTGATATTCACTCATTTGTTGTGCACGTCAGATTTGTGGTACAAATACAACTAAGACCTCATTTGCTGCGGCTGGGGGTGTAGTTTCTAAAAATATATAGTTTTGTTGGCATATTTTAACATCCCGGGCAGCTAGAGCGGTTTAATTGACGGCAGCCATGCATTAAATGTAAAGATGTCTTTTGTGATAGTCTAATAAATTTAACGTTTAGCTATAAAATATTAGAAAAACACAATCTACTGTTCTCAATGTCTGTTTATTTTAGACCGGTTACCTACTACAAATATTTAGCAACACAGGTTTTGATATAAGAGTTTAGAAAAATAAAATGACAAACTAGTTTTTATTGAGTCGGAAGTGAAAAAATACACTTTTTTGCCATTTTTGGCTTTATTTTGCAAACCTAATGAGACATACACATATAAAAATGGTATATTTGGAATCTGCCGGGTGTGCTGAAAAAAACAACATATGGTTTGTATAGTTTATTCCCAAGAAACGTACTTCTAAACGCGTTTAAACGCGAGATGCACCAAAATGCCGAAAACCAGCCTAGCACCCAGGTGGGAAATGGCTTAGCAGCCAAGGGGTTACAGGGTTAATAATGGAAGCGTCTCAGTGCCCCGGGGTGGGTTCCCCCGTTACCCTCTGGTGGGTATAAAAGGGTTAATGGCTCTGTGACTAACATGTGATGTCAGTAATAGCGCTGAGACTTCCATTTAAAGGGCCAGCGCTGCCAGAGGGTTGTGTGAGTGCGGCTGGGTGCAGAGCCCTCCGGCAGGGAAAGGGTTAGCAGGACTGTCAGGGGGGGGGGCGACACTTGTGTAAGAAGGAGGCCAGCCAGGGGTAGGACAGGAGCCCCTCCTCCCCGTCCCCATCCCTCCTCCCCATCTCTCCTCCCCGTCCCCAGCTCTCCTCCCCCTGCATTTACCAAACAGCCTCATCCATGCACTAAGCAGCTGGACACAATAGGGACTCCGGCTGGGAAAGGGCAGAATTTACCCCCCAGCAGGGCAGAGACGGCGGTCGCCGGGGAGACTGGGATGACGGGACGGTAGCGGCGAGGACTGCGTAGAGAAGGTAACGTCAAAAGCCGCTGTTTACGGTGATTACAAAACAGTCTGGGACGGGCCAGATGGGACGGGCCCCGGGAGGGGGCAGATGGGACGGGCCCCGGGAGGGGGCAGATGGGACGGGCCCCGGGAGGTTACACTCACTGGCTGCAAGGAGCGTTGATAATGCTTGTTATGCAACCTTGTAACGGTGTAACTGCCCTTAAGTGCAGATCAACACGAGAAAAGCCCCAGCAACCGCCGCTGTCTGACCAGTCCTGATAACGCAGTCACATCCCCTACATTACATACAGACCCGCCGCTGTCTGACCAGTCCTGATAATACACTACATACAGACCCACCGCTGTCTGACCAGTCCTGACAATACATTACATACACACCCGCCTGTCTGACCAGTCCTGATAATACACTACATACAGACCCACCACTGTCTGACCAGTCCTGATAATACATTACATACAGACCCGCCGCTGTCTGACCAGTCCTGATAACGCAGTCACACCCCCTACATTACATACAGACCCACCGCTGTCTGACCAGTCCTGATAACGTGGTCACATCCCCTTTATTAGAGACCCCTGTGCGGGGCTGCTGTGTCTCATTTGCTGTTTATAACTCCTCCTTTGGGAGAGGTGATTGGTGTCATGCCCTGGCCTTCCTGTCCTGTTGCATTGTGGGAGTTGTAGTCCATCCTGCAGTTTTCTCCTTATTCTCGAGCGAAGGAGATTGTAAGCTCTGTGGGAAATTAAGTGTCGTCCATACAGTGGTAGCAGTCGCCCGCAGGCTTATTAAAGGAACTGAAGCCTAATAGTTTGTATGTAAGCCACAGCCCGAGATCTGCCTGCCGGTTACCCCGGCCCCGAATGATCTGCCTGCCGGTTACCCCAGCCCCGGATGATCTGCACTAACGTGTCCTTGAGGTGAACAAGAGCGTCTTATCTGCTTGTACTCGTCACTCGGCGCTTGTTACGATCTGATAAGGTGTCCATCGTCCCTGCCCCGGGCTCCAAGTACATGGGGTGGGGTTATCTCCTGGGCAGCAGGGGCCACAAACTTCTGGCCCTTCAATCCCTGATACAGAGCCTCCCAAGGCAGGCAGAATCATCAAGGAGACTTCGGAGACTGCGTCGTGCGCCGTTGTCCAGGGGGTATTAGAAGAGGCGCGGATGAACGGCGAGCGGTGCAGCGGTCGGTGTACTTCACACTTTTCTCACATCTCGCACCGTTTTCTTTTTTACCCTGGTTTGTTTTTTGCCCCGTAACATAATTATTATTATACTGCGATCAGCGCCCAGCATTGAAGCCACGGCCACTGCCGGACCAGAAGGCTGTTTCTTAAAGAAGATAGAAAAGTAAGAATAGGTGGAGGAGGAGAAAGAGGAGCTGCAGGAGAGGAGATAAGAGAGAAAGGGAAAGTAAGGAAATATTGTGAGAGTGTTAGAAAGCATATGAGCAATGGCCCTGATCAGTGTACCACCATCAGTACCTGGCTCAGCATATACACTATATACTATATACCACCGTCAATGTCTGGCTCAGTAAAGTGATGGTAGTTATGCTGTACCATGTCAGTGTCTGGCTCAGTAAAGTGATGGTAGTTATGCTTTGCCACCGTCAATGTCTGGCTCAGTATATAGTGATGGGAATTATGCTGTATCACCGTCAATGTCTGGCTCAGTATATAGTGATGGGAGTTATGCTGTATCACCGTCAGTGTCTGACTCAGTACATAGTGATGGCGGTTATGCTGTATCACCGTCAGTGTCTGGCTCAGTATATAGTGAGAGTTATGCTGTATCGCCGTCAACGTCTGGCTCAGTAAAGTGATGGTGAAACCTGGTGAGTTCCCAGGTATGATAACACTGTATGACCCCATAATGAAAAAAATAATTACATTTAAATTCTGTGGTCGTTTGTCGGTGTATGAATCACGGAGACAACTTACATACAACTTACACACAACATGTAACGCGGGAATGGACGGAGGTAGCACTCTATACACAAACGACACAAATGGCAGCCTCGAGTTATATATACGAGTAAGGCATAGGAGTGTATAGCCGCCATTTGTCAGACGCAGCTTGCCCCGGGGTGTATACCCGTCGTGTGACAGGGGCAGCGTGGCCCCGGGGGGAAAACCGGCCTTGTGACAGGGGCAGCGTGGCCCTGGGGTGTATACCCGTCGTGTGACAGGGGCAGTGTCCCCCCCCCCCGGGTGTATACCCGCCATGTGACAGGAGCAGTGTCCCCCCCCCCCCGGGGTGTATACCCGCCGTGTGACAGGAGCATTGTCTCCCCCCCCGGGGTGTATACCCGCCGTGTGACAGGAGCATTGTCTCCCCCCCCCGGGGTGTATACCCGCCGTGTGACAGGGGCATTGTCTCCCCCCCCCGGGGTGTATACCCGCCGTGTGACAGGAGCATTGTCTCCCCCCCCCGGGGTGTATACCCGCCGTGTGACAGGGGCAGTGTCCCCCCCCCCGGGGTGTATACCCGCCGTGTGACAGGGGCAGTGTCCCCCCCCCCCCGGGTGTATACCCGCCATGTGACAGGAGCAGTGTCCCCCCCCCCGGGGTGTATACCCGCCGTGTGACAGGAGCATTGTCTCCCCCCCCGGGGTGTATACCCGCCGTGTGACAGGAGCATTGTCTCCCCCCCCGGGGTGTATACCCGCCGTGTGACAGGGGCATTGTCTCCCCCCCCGGGGTGTATACCCGCTGTGTGACAGGGGCAGTGTCCCCCCCCCCGGGGTGTATACCCGCCGTGTGACAGGGGCAGTGTCCCCCCCCCCGGGGTGTATACCCGCCGTGTGACAGGAGCAGCGCCCCCCCCCGGGGTGTATACCCGCCGTGTGACAGAGGCAGTCTGCCCCCCCGGGGTGTATACCCGCCGTGTGACAGGGGCAGTGTCCCCCCCCCCGGGGTGTATACCCGCCGTGTGACAGGAGCAGTGTCCCCCCCCCCGGGGTGTATACCCGCCGTGTGACAGGGGCAGTGTCCCCCCCCCCCCGGGGTGTATACCCGCCGTGTGACAGAGGCAGTCTGCCCCCCCGGGGTGTATACCCGCCGTGTGACAGAGGCATTGTCTCCCCCCCCAGGGGTGTATACCCGCCGTGTGACAGAGGCAGTCTGCCCCCCCGGGGTGTATACCCGCCGTGTGACAGGGGCAGTCTGCCCCCCCGGGGTGTATCATCGTCGCACGCGGTCCCGTACTCGCTGCGCAGGTTCCGCGGTCTCGTCACCCTCAGTCATGTCCCTAATTACCGGTGACTCGCGCCCCAGGCCTGCGTGAACGTGGCCTCTCCGCGTGCCGCAGCTCCCCGCGTGCCTTCCTCTCTCGTGGATTGCTCGTTATTAACCCATTGAGGTTTCCAAGCCCTTCATGTCACCCTATATTGCGGGGGGGGCTGCTTTCGTCTCCTCCGCGGTTGCACTATAACTGTCAGCATGCTCAGACAGCTGGCTACGGATACTGGGAGTGTTTGTCGCTTCCGGTTGATGACGTTTGTTTTGCGTCTGCACCGCTCTGAGGCCGAATATAGGGTTAATGCATCATCACAGCTTTCACGGTTATAAATATCCCAGCCTCCTGATTGGTTGTGATGTGCTGACGAGGCCTCCCATTGGCTGTTGTCCCTGCGCTGTGTGTATTTGTTTAAACAGCTGATCTCATTGACAACAATCTCGGTACTCGGCACTCGCCTAGACGCACGGAGCGCAGCCTCGTCCTGTCCGAGGGCCACGGAATTAAAGGTAACGTGCCGGGCTCTCAGTGATAAATCCGGGTCACCGCCGGGACGCCCTCTCCTTACATATTCTTAGAAAGATTCTGCCGGCGGATCGGCCCCCGTCTGGCCCGTCCGGTCACCCTGCTTCTCCTGCTGTAAAGACTCAAACCTTATTATTATCTGAGGGGCCACAGGACGGGACCGCACAGGGACCCGGTCCCCGCTGCGGAGAATGATCCCGGGGCCCTTGCTGTGCGGGGACGGGGTTAGAAAGATGAACCCCTGGGGCAAATACCTCTTCTTAGAACATATTTGGGGACAGGCAGATCACATGATCTGGGCAGTAAAGGGTTACTCCCTCCATAGTGTTTATTTTCAGTAAATTTACACTGGCTTTTCGGGGGGGGGGGGGGCGATTCGGTTGTCGCATAACTTGGTGTTTCCAGCCGTTTGTATGATTCTCGCTCCGTTATCTGAGCCCCGATCTACTAACCCCCCCCCGACTCCTTATCATACTACTGCCTGTGGGGAACAATAGAATGGCTCGGTCTTAATCACCCAGTCGGACTCTCTGACTAATGAAAGTCTATGGAGGAGTGGACTTCATTAGCATCGCCATAAAGCATCAGCTCAGTGTGAGTGTGCGTGTTTTTGGGGGTCAGTGTGTGGGGGGTAGGGAGATGAGTGTGTGTTTGGGTGTGAGTGGAGGGTAAGTGTGTCAGGGTGAGTGTGTGTGGGGGTGAGGGATGAGAGTGAGTGGGGGGGGGTGAGTGTGTGTGTGGGGGTTGTACAGATATTAATATTTTGCCCCCTCAGTAAGTGTCGGTTACACGGTGAGCGGTGACAGTGTGCTCTAGCTGTGTAATCACGTATGTAACGTGGGGTCGTTTTACACGCTTGTTTACTCTGACGGCGTGTGGCGGGAGCTGCTGTGTCACCCCGTGTCCTATAATAAGCGTGTCGGGCGCGGTGCCCACGGGCCCTGCCAGCCACGGCTCTCCAGGAAAAGAACCACTAGCCAGAGACGTGTCCTGCGTTGGGGGTTTGCGGGCCGTGCTGGGGCCCCTGACAGCATCGCGCAGGTTTCATGGTAGACTCCATTAACCCTTTGTGTGCTGGAGGAAATTATGTTTACTGAAATGTCTCTGTAGCTTCCAGCGAAGGGTTAAAAAGCAACAGTTTTTGTGATAAATGGGGGAAAAAAACAAAAATCCCCAAAACGGAGGAACCTGATTGGCCGCTTTCTGCGTGTCGCCCGGTAGGCGCGCCGGGTACCGGCGTGGAGAGATAGGCGCGCCGGGTACCGGCGTGGAGAGATAGGCGCGCCGGGTACCGGCGTGGAGAGATAGGCGCGTCGGGTACCGGCGTGGAGAGATAGGCGCGTCGGGAACCGGCGTGGAGAGATAGGCGCGTCGGGTACCGGCGTGGAGAGATAGGCGCGTCGGGTACCGGCGTGGAGAGATAGGCGCGTAGGGAACCGGCGTGGAGAGATAGGCACGTCGGGAACCGGCGTGGAGAGATAGGCGCGTCGGGTACCAGCGTGGAGAGAGAGGCGCGTCGGGTACCGGCATGGAGAGATAGGCGCGTCGGGTACCGGCGTGGAGAGATAGGCGCGTCGGGAACCGGCGTGGAGAGATAGGCGCGTCGGGTACCAGCGTGGAGAGAGAGGCGCGTCGGGTACCGGCGTGGAGAGATAGGCGCGTCGGGTACCGGCGTGGAGAGATAGGCGCGTCGGGTACCGGCGTGGAGAGATAGGCGCGCCGGGTACCGGCGTGGAGAGATAGGCGCGTAGGGAACCGGCGTGGAGAGATAGGCGCGTCGGGTACCGGCGTTCCTGCAGGTGCCGTATTGAGGCGATGCTCTGTACCTCGCGCATGCGCCGTGGCAGGTGGGAAGCGAGTCCTCATCGATCCTCCTGTTCCAGAGATCGCAGCAGACGGGGGGAGCGGAGAGAATGCCCTGAGGATGGAGGCCCAGGAGCAGTACAGAGAATACCAGCGGCTGGAGGACTTCGAGGAGGACTCCCCGCCCGGAGAGGAGGACCTCCTGGTCCACGTACCAGAAGCGGTGAAAGGTAAGGGGGAGACGGATGCACCGGCTGGGATACCCCGCTATGTATAACCAGCCGAAACACCCGGGGGGCGGGGGGCAGGAACGGGGTCGGTGGGTGACTCCGGCCGTAGAGTCCACGCACTCACCCTCACTCCTGTGTCTTTTCTTTCAGATTCGTGGCATCACATCAAGAACTTGGACAACTTCTTCACTAAGATATCCTTCGTGTGGCCCTGGGGGGCCGGGGGGGGGATGCTGCGTGTTTTGGAGAAATCGGGAACTGCCCCCCGCGGGGTCTGTAGAGGGGCAGGGAGTGGGGTGCTACCTAGGGCCACTTCAGAGGGCAGGGTGTTTGTCCCTGTTGGCGTGGAAAGGGTTAATTGGCTCTTCCTTCAGTGGCCGGTTACTCGTTCCTTGACCGCGGGCCGCACATCTACCATTTCCACCAGAAGAACGGCTTTGCCTGCATGGTGCTGTCCGACTTCTTCGAGCTCGTGTGAGTAAATCCGCCCCCCCGGTCCGCGTGCCGCCTTTCCCCGTTTCCACTTTTTACCACGTTTGCCCCAATTACCTAAATACCCTCTCTGCGTTGCTCTGGCACTTGTTTTACGGCTGCCTTCCCGATTTCCCCCCTCTTCTTGGGTTTGATGACCGGAGTATTCGGAGTCAGTAAATGTATCGGAATTCCAGTCGTCAGCGGTGACTTCATCTGCAAAGCATGTTTGAATCCACGCGCTGCTGCTCGATGTGTTGCGTTTGGAAGCGTGTTCCTTTGTTTCAGTGACCTTTCCGTGTAAAACGCGTCTCTTTTGCAGTCAGTTCCTGTTTGTTGTCACCTTCACCACGTTCCTGTTTCACTGCGTGGAATACGATGTTCTCTTTGCCAACAAACCGGTCAATCACACGCAGTCCGGGGCCGCGCCGGACCGCAACAAGGTGACGCTGACCGATGCCATCCTGCCAGCAAACCAGTGCGCCCAGAGGTGAGACCGGGTGCTCCGTATATAACGGGACCCCCCCTGACTGCCCCTATATAACGGGACCCCCCCCCTGACTGCCCCTATATAACGGGACCCCCCTGTATAACGGGACCCCCCCTGACTGCCCCTGTATAACGGGGACCCCCCTGTATAACGGGACCCCCCCCGGGCGGCCCCTGTATAACGGGACCCCCCTGTATAACGGGACCCCCCATGACTGCCTCTATATAACGCCCCCCCCCCTGACTGCCCCTGTATAACGGGACCCCCCTCGCTACTTTCATGCATAATGCCGGCGATTGCCCCTCTCTCCATGCTCAGGATTCGGGCCAATGGTTGGATTATCTTCCTTCTCATCATGGCCGCCGTCTTCTGGCTCTACCGTCTCATCAGGATGTTCTGTAACCTCCTGAGTTACTGGGAGATCCGCAGCTTCTACATCCGCGCCCTGAAGATCCCATCGGTGAGAATCGCAGATCGATGTCAGCTGGCGGGGGGTAAAAGGACGGGAACCCAGGGGGCATCTGATGGGGCTCTACCTTTGGGTACCAGAGTGTCTTCGTCTCCTTCCCTTCTCCCCTCCCGATTGTCTTCTTCTCTGCCGACGAGTCCTTCTGTTCCTGTATTCTAGGCGTTTCTGCGCAGCTTTTTGACCTTCTCTCCTCTCTCCTCCTCTCTCCTCCTCTCTCCTCTCCTCTCCTCTCCTCTCCTCTCCTCTCCTCTCCTCTCCCAGGACGAGCTCTGTAACTTCAGCTGGCAGGAGGTTCAGAGTCGCCTGATCTCCCTCCAGCGGGAGCACCCGATGTGTGTGCACAAGAAGGAGCTCACCGAGCTCGATATCTACCACCGCATTCTGCGCTTCAAGAACTACATGGTGGCCATGATCAACAAGAACCTCCTCCCCGTCTGCTTCCGCCTCCCGCTGCTCGGAGAAATCACCTTCCTCAGCCAGGGGCTCAAATACAACCTGGAGCTCCTCTTCTTCTGGGGTCCGGGGTCTCTTTTTCAGAACAAATGGAACCTGCAGCCCAAGTACAAGCGCGTGGGGCAGCGGCTGGAGCTGGCGCAGGAGTTGAGCCGCACCATCGTTCTGCTGGGTTTGGCCAACCTCTTCCTCTGCCCGTTCATCCTGGTCTGGCAGATCCTCTACGCCTTTTTCAGCTACACCGAGATGATCAAAAGGGAGCCGGGGAGCCTCGGGGCCAGGCGGTGGTCTCTCTACGGCCGGCTCTACCTGCGCCATTTCAACGAGCTGACCCACGAGCTGCAGGCGCGGCTGAGCCGTGGATACAAGCCGGCCACCAAGTACATGAACTCCTTCGCCTCTCCGCTGCTGGCCATCGCTGCCAAGAACCTGGGCTTTTTCGCGGGGTCCCTTCTCGCCGTCCTCATCGCGCTGACCGTTTACGACGAGGATGTCCTCACGGTCCAGCATATCCTGACCGCCATCACCGTGCTCGGCGTCCTCGTCACCGTGGCCAGGTGAGTAGGCGGAGGGCCGTGCGAGGGTAACGGCGTCGGTGTGGCTGGGCCGCCAGGTGAAGGGGGTCTCGCTGCCACCAGGTAAGGAGTAAAGCCATGGGAGAGAAGACAAAGCCGGGGAGCGGGAGAGGAGAGAAGAAGCCGCTCATCACCCTCAGCCAGAACTGCCCTGATCCGGCGCTGTCTCCCCCGCAGGTCCTTCCTTCCGGACGAGCACATGGTGTGGTGCCCCGAGCAGCTGCTGCAGTGCGTCCTGGCCCATATTCACTACATGCCTGACCACTGGCAGGGCCACGCGCACAAGTCTGAGACACGCGACGAGCTGGCCCAGCTCTTCCAGTACAAGGCGGTAAGGAGGAGGCCTCGTTACTGTCGTCTGCGGACACCCTGGGGTGAAACGTGGCCCCGGCGTTTAGAGCACCCCCCCCCGGTGGTGTTTTTGTGGCCTAAGGCTGGAACGTCTCTCTCCTCTTAGGTCTTTATACTGGAGGAACTCCTGAGCCCCATCATCACCCCGTTCATCCTCATCTTCTCTCTGCGCCACAAGTCCCTGGAGATCATCGACTTCTTCCGGAACTTCTCGGTGGAGGTGGTCGGCGTCGGGGACATTTGCTCGTTTGCCCAAATGGACATTCGGAAGCACGGAAACCCTCAGGTGAGCCCACGGGAAGCGAGGGGTTAAAGGGATCGGTGGGGGGGACGTGGCCGGTGTCGTTTAACGCGCTCTCTCCGCTGTGTAGTGGCTTTCCGACGGTCAGACGCAGGCCTCGGTGTATCAGCAGGCCGAGAACGGGAAGACCGAGCTGTCCCTCATGCATTTCGCCATCACGAACCCGCACTGGCAGCCGCCGCTGGAGAGCTCCGTGTTCATCGGCCACGTGAAGGAGAAGGTTCAGCAGGACGCTGCCCACGCGCCGCCTGCCCAGCAAATCCTATGCGACGTCCCCATCTGCAGCTCCCTCCTGTCTAACGAGTCCGGGACCGCGGTCAGTGTCGCCATCGCACGCCGTAGCGCTGCTTATAGCCCCTCCCCATCGTCCTCCGACTCCCCTGGAGAATTCCGGTACCTCGCGTGGTATCGTGACGCCCGTGTCTCGTCTCCCCGCAGCCGGATAACCTGTTGGCCAGCGTCCTCGTCCACCCCATCCTGACCGCCAGCGGGTTACCCACTAAGGATCGCCGATTCGCTCAGCCAACCACCACCGCGTCGGCCGCCGCCAGCGTCCTCGCCTCCCTCTCCGTGTCGCAAGTGTCGGGACGTGCGCAGGGGGCTCCGGGCGACGGCTCCATGTACCGCAGCGACAGGACCGTCCTGCAGGAGAGGTCAGTCACCTTAATGATGTTATAGGGCCGTATGCCTATCCTGTACACCGCTTCAGCTGGGAGGCTGCTCCGCGTATCCACCACCCTCTCAGTAAAGTAAAACTCCCTTCCGTTCCATCTCAGTCTCTGACTCTCTAGTGTTGGTTTCCGCTCTCTGTTGTAATTTTTCTCCTCCTTTGATATAAATTCCCTCCCGTCGTTTATTAACCCATTTATGGATTTAAACGTCTCTCCCGTCCCGTCTCTCTCTCTCTGTAGTAGATACGTGGAAAGCAGGGGTGTGTCCGTCTGCCCCGAGGGTCCGTGTAACATGTAACGTGTAACGTGTAAATTGTGTCCCCCCAGCATGTCTCGCAGTGACCCCCAGCTCCAGAGCATCTCTCGCTCCTCCCTCCTGGCCTCGGAATTCGCCTCGGCAGAGATGAGTCTCCACGCCATTTACATGCACGAGGTCTGTCTGTCTGTCTGTCTGTCTGTCTGTCTGTCTGTCAGATACTGATGTCTGTCCCGTGTCTGATGTCTCCGCGTCGGTCTGTCCCGTGTCCCATATCCCTGTATCCGCCTGCCTGTCTCTGTCTCCGCATCCGTCCGTCCGTCCGTCCGTCTCCGCGTCTGTGTCTGATGCCCCCTCTGTTTCCGTGTCTGATGCCCCCTCTGTTTCCGTGCCTGATGCCCCCTCTGTTTCCGTGTCTGATGCCCCCTCTGTTTCCGTGTCTGATGCCCCCTCTGTTTCCAGGTGCACCAGACTCAGGGTGGCTCCCAGCGGCCCCTGGGCATGTGGCAGGCGGCCGATCTCTCCCCTCATCAGAAGCAACAAACCAGTGAGTTTTAACCCTTTCCACGCAGCTCTGCCACGTTAACCCCTTCCTCCCCTCTCTGAAAGAGGAGAAAAAAACCTCCTCCTAACCTAACCCAACCCCGCCTCTCCAAATCAACTTATACTGTTAACCCCTTCCTCCCTGGTCTGAATCATTAATCTTTGTCAGCTTCTATTGCTGTGGATTAACCCTTTCCTCGCCGCTCCCTGCGTGTAACCTGTGCTGTTAACCCCTCCCTCTCCACAGCAGCCATTTATCTTCACTTTTTTTCCTCTGCTTTGCACAGTTTAGCACTATAGAATATTAACCCTTTGCTGTTCCATGTCTGGGGGTCTTTCAGCTCTGGTTCTGTATTTGCTGTTTCAGGCGTGAGGCCAGGACCCCTTGGTGGATACCGTGGTTTGCGTCTCGGTGGATGGGAGGAGGAGGAGGGTCAGCTGCAGGAGGTGGAGGAGAGCGGCCCCCCGCAGAGCGGCTCCGCAGGACACAGCACAAGCAGCAGCAGCAGCTAACGTGCCTTAACCGGGTGAGTACGAGGGCCGGTGCCACGCGTTATTACGCAGCCGTGGGAGTAACAGCCGCCGGGGCGATGTCCTGTGTGCGGGGCCCCGTCTCTGCCCTCATTGCCTGTAGTAAGAAGTGGAATCTGGCGAGTGTCCCGGTGGGCAGGGGCCACGTCTCCCATCTGTTAACCCGGAACGTTTGTCTCCGCAGGTCCCACCATCTGCAGGACGGGATCCACGTCTCCGTGTTTCTGGATTGTGTGAGAATGCTGAGTGTGCCCTCCGTGGCCCGGCCGTGGCAGACGTGGCCGGATTTATTTATCGTTTTGCGAGTAAAGGTGCCACTTGAGGTCACCGCGAGTGTTTTTTTTTCTGCCGGAGACACCTGCTGTCTAATGCCCCCTGTCTCTCCCGCCACGGTCCGTGGTCCTCTCGGGCACCGGAAGCGGATTTCCTATTTATTTGCACAGTGTTATTACGGATTTACCCAAACGTGGACGAGCGGCCTTCACGTGGCTCTGGGGAACTTTCTCCACGTCCGGTGCCCGGCCCCAGGTTATGTGGCTGGACACGTTATTGTCCGGTGGTTCCTGATTCTGGTGGCTTTATGTGATGGAGACTTTTTGCCTGTCGGGGCAGGAGCTGCCCGGTGCTTCATAAACGTGGCTCTGTGGCCCCCCCGGCTCTTGTATTAACACTAATCCTCTCTTCGTTAATCATTAAAGAGACATCGAGAACACATAAAGCAGCAGCTGAGGCCTTCGAGCCGTGGCCGGCCGCAGACAGGACTGCGTGGGGCAAACGATGAGCCACGCAGGTAGGGGGGCAAGAAGTGCCTTTCGGGGGGGATTTGCTGCCTGCTTTATCTACTCGGATCGTCATCCTGCTGCTTCAAACCCGCTCCACGTGCTGCTGCCTCCATTACCACGTGGGCTAATACTGGCCACTCTTGCCTTGTCTGTTTATCCCACCAGCCGTGGTTTTTTGTCCTCCGGAAAGTGCCGGTCGGACTGAAAGCCGCATTATTGTTAGTGGCCCAAACAATAAAATCCACGCCATAAATAACGGATCGCCCTCCGCGTTATCACCCGGAGCTTTAACCCTTTACGTGTTTGTCTTATGATGGGTTTTCCCCGTAACGTGGACCCTGAATATCGGTGGCCTCCCGCTTAACTCCATAACGTCTCATATCAGCAGACGCCGTGGCACCAATTCAGCCAAACGCCTCCGGTGTCAGTCCAGTGGCTTTAAAAGGGAAAGGGGCAGAGAGTTGGGGCCCCCAAGAACCGCAGGACGGTAAACGTGGCAGATCCTTAAAATGCTCCCTGATTCACGTATGCAGAACAAGCGTGGACATGACCTCGACCGTGACAAGAGCGACGGACCCACGTCAGACACCCCTCTCAGGGGCAGCAGCCTCATCCCTTATGGGAAGGGGCTGTTTGGTGGCTGTTATTTTGTTGGCGTTTAGTTGGATTCCTTTAGGTTTTGAGGGCATTACGCCGTCTCCCTGCCACGGGGTAAAGTTTGCCACCTGAAGCTGGGGGGGGGGCAGCCTGGAGGGGATTGCGGATGGTGAATGGGTTGGGGGGTCTGACCACGTGTAGACAGTGCCCAGCTGTGTCCTATGGGTGGAGTGGCGAGAGTTTAGTGGCGTGTAAACGTTACCCCCCCAATGTCCTGCCAGGCGATAGGTTACCCTAACGTGTCCTGCTGGGGAGGGGTAGAAAGCCAACAATGTGTCCTGCTGGGGGGGTAGGTTACCCCCGACGTGTCCTGCCGTGGTTGGGGATAGGTTACCCCAAACGTGTCCTGCCGTGGTTGGGGATAGGTTACCCCAAACGTGTCCTGCTGTGGTTGGGGATAGGTTACCCCCGACGTGTCCTGCCGTGGTTGGGGATAGGTTACCCCCGACGTGTCCTGCCGTGGTTGGGGATAGGTTACCCCCGACGTGTCCTGCCCGGGGGATGCACTGCAGGCTTCAGCCTGGTTCATTTTGCAATAAATGTTTACATTCTTGTAAATGGCGTCCGTCCGTCTGTCTGCCGCCACCCCCCTCCTTCCTATTAATGCTGCGATTGGAGGGAGAAGAACAGGGAGTGTAAAGAGGGATTAGAAGGAAGGAGTAGTGATGGGAGTGAATGGCGTGATGAAGGGGGCGGGGCCACACACTCCGCGTGACCCTGGAGCATTGAGCTGTGGGCTCCTCAGCACAGATGCTGGGTGGTTCTGAGCTCATTTACGGGCGCTCAGGCCATGCGCGTCCTACACGTACGCCGCTACAACGCAACGCTGCCTGCGCACCGGGTAATGCTCTGCGCATAGGCAGTATTTTTGGGCCAGGATAGACCTGAATTTTACGGGACTGTCCTGGGAAATTACAGACTATTTGCAGGTATGAGATTGGAGGAAAGAAGTGTATGAATGGAAGGTGAGCTGGGTTGGGGTAGGGAGAAGGACTGCGGTGGGATAAGAGTAAAGCGAAGGAATGAGGAGTAGGTGCGATGGTGCTAAAGAGGTGTGCAGTGGGATCAGTGGAAAGGGGAGCGGAGATTAATTTTGGAGGTAAGGAGTATGGGACTGGAGGAAAGGGGAATGGGATTGGAGGAAAGGAGTATGGGATTGGAGGAAAGGGGAATTGGATTGGAGGAAAGGAGTATGGGATTGGAGGAAAGGGGAATGGGATTGGAGGAAAGGAGTATGGGATTGGAGGAAAGGAGTATGGGATTGGAGGAAAGGGGAATGGGATTGGAGGAAAGGCGAATGGAATTGGAGGAAAGGAGTATGGGACTGTGTGTGAATTGCCGGGCCACGGGAGCGCAGCTGGATGGGATGTGGGGCACAGCAGGATTGGAGGAAAATTGCATAAATGTGAAGAGTGCCAGAACGCTGTCGGCTGCTGTTGGATTCAGCCGGGCTCTGCCACGCTCCACGCCAGCTGGAACCCCCAGCCGCGCCGTGGCAGGGTAATCACCACGGGACGCAAACCACAGGAATGTCCGAAGCCGCGGTTTTACTCTCAGAGTTTATTAAAGGATAAAATAAAATCAGAACCAAGACGTCTCGCGCATGTGTGTGCAATAAATGCATATAACAGGTGTCCACGTGTGTCTCTACAGGATGTAATGTTTGTATGCAGTTGGCGTGTGTGCAGGACACAGCGCTTGGGCTGGATGCTGCCACGTGATGGCTACTGGGGCTTGTCTTATGGAGAAGGGCACGTGGCACTGCAGCCATTGGTGGCTTCTATGTAAGTAGGCGTGTACAGAAAGGGTGGTTCCAGAGCAGGAGGCGGAGACAGTGTCTCAGAGGAGGGCAAATGTGGCTAACTGCCCTTATCAGCCTGGCTTGCCACAGGGCAGGACCAGCAGTTTCAGGCTGCGCATCACCTTCTGGCCCCTAGGCTGTGAATTAAGTCTACAGCACGTGGCTGGCGGGGCCCTACTTGGGCCCCGTGGGGTCTTTATTCAGTCTTGTATGTGTGTGTGTGTGACTTTTAACTGATGCACTGACCCCGCCACACGCGTGAGGACACCTGTCAGAGCTGTAAATAGTTATGTCACGTGTGGCATGTAATTTATTTTAAGATTTTGTGTATTGAGTCCCCGGAAGCCACGGAATCTGTCTCTGGAACACGTCACGTGGGTTTTTCATGCCACGTCTCTCTCTTTTCCTGTAGTGACATAGACTGACATCGCACGCGTGATGTCACTTCCTGCGTCCTCAGGGTGATGCCAAAGATGTCCTCGTGGTATCTATTCTGGTCCTGGAGGGCAACATAAATTGGGTTAAAAGTAACAGGGAGACAAGGCAGGGGGTATAATACTGAGGGGTATAACACGGGGCAGGGGGTATAACACAGGGCAGGGGGTATGATACTGAGGGGTATAACACGGGGCAGGGGGTATGATACTGAGGGGTATAACACAGGGCTGGGGGTATGATACTGAGGGGTATAACACGGGGCAGGGGGTATGATACTGAGGGGTATAACACAGGGCAGGGGGTATGATACTGAGGGGTATAACACGGGGCAGGGGTATGATACTGAGGGGTATAACACGGGGCAGTGGGTATAATACTGAGGGGTATAACACGGGGCAGGGGGTATAATACTGAGGGGTATAACACGGGGCAGGGGGTATAATACTGAGGGGGTATAACACGGGGCAGGGGGTATGATAGTGAGGGGTATAACACGGGGAAGGGGGTATAATACTGAGGGGTATAACACGGGGCAGGGGGTATAATACTGAGGGGTATAACACGGGGCAGGGGGTATGATACTGAGGGGTATAACACGGGGAAGGGGGTATAATACTGAGGGGTATAACACAGGGCAGGGGGTATGATACTGAGGGGTATAACACGGGGCAGGGGGTATGATAGTGAGGGGTATAACACGGGGAAGGGGGTATGATACTGAGGGGTATAATACGGGGCAGGGGGTATGATAGTGAGGAGTATAACACGGGGCAGGGGGTATAATACTGAGGGGTATAACACGGGGCAGGGGGTATAATACTGAGGGGTATAACACGGGGCAGGGGGTATGATACTGAGGGGTATAACACGGGGCAGTGGGTATAATACTGAGGGGTATAACACGGGGCAGGGGGTATAATACTGAGGGGTATAACACGGGGCAGGGGGTATGATACTGAGGGGTATAACACGGGGCAGTGGGTATAATACTGAGGGGTATAACACGGGGCAGGGGGTATGATACTGAGGGGTATAACACGGGGCAGGGGGTATAATACTGAGGGGTATAACACGGGGCAGGGGATATAATACTGAGGGGTATAACACGGGGCAGGGGGTATAATACTGAGGGGTATAACACGGGGCAGGGGATATAATACTGAGGGGTATAACACGGGGCAGGGGGTATAATACTGAAGGGTATTACACGGGGCAGGGGGTATGATACTGAGGGGTATAACACGGGGCAGGGGGTATGATAGTGAGGGGTATAACACGGGGAAGGGGGTATAATACTGAGGGGTATAACACGGGGCAGGGGGTATAATACTGAGGGGTATAACACGGGGCAGGGGGTATGATAGTGAGGGGTATAACACGGGGAAGGGGGTATAATACTGAGGGGTATAACACGGGGCAGGGGGTATGATACTGAGGGGTATAACATGGGGCAGGGGGTATAATACTGAGGGGTATAACACGGGGCAGGGGGTATAATACTGAGGGGTATAACACAGGGCAGGGGGTATGATAGTGAGGGGTATAACACGGGGCAGGGGGTATAATACTGAGGGGTATAACACGGGGCAGGGGGTATGATAGTGAGGGGTATAACACGGGGCAGGGGGTATGATACTGAGGGGTATAACACGGGGCAGGGGGTATGATACTGAGGGGTATAACACGGGGCAGGGGGTATGATACTGAGGGGTATAACACGGGGCAGGGGGTATGATACTGAGGGGTATAACACGGGGCAGGGGGTATGATACTGAGGGGTATAACACGGGGCAGGGGGTATAACACGGGGCAGGGGGTATGATACTGAGGAGTATAACACGGGGCAGGGGGTATAATACTGAAGGGTATTACACGGGGCAGGGGGTATAATACTGAGGGGTATAACACGGGGCAGGGGGTATAATACTGAGGGGTATAACACGGGGCAGGGGGTATAATACTGAGGGGTATAACACGGGGCAGGGGTATAATACTGAGGGGTATAACACAGGGCAGGGGGTATAATAGTGGGGGGTATAACACGGGTTATTATAATAGAACAGAGGAGAGGGTAATAGCGGAGGGCATTTTGGCCGTTAGTGTCAGTTCCACGCATTGGACACCAGAGGGCTCTCATTACAAATACGACTAATTCTTCCCGTTTATGAAATCTGGCGATAGTGGCCCCTAGTGGTGAGGCCCCTAGTGGTGGGGCCCCTAGTGGTGGGGCCCCTAGTGGTGAGGCCCCTAGTGGTGGGGCCCCTAGTGGTGAGGCCCCTAGTGGTGGGGCCCCTAGTGGTGGGGCCTCTAGTGGTGGGGCCCCTAGTGGTGGGGCCGATGCAGTTTTTATGGTTAGGGTTCCCCAGCCGGCAGCTGTGTCCAGGGCTTTTATTGGTACAGAGTGGGGTGATTACTAAGTCCTGTTCTTGGGCCATGAGCCACGTCACCCGACTACGTGTCCTTTCGGCGTGATAATACCGTGGCCAGGTCCTGAGCGTAACACTGCCCTGACCATGCGCGGCGCTCTGCGGCCCTTGGGTCGCGGGTGTTTGTGTACCTACCCTCAGCTGCCCGATGTAGTCTCCCGCCTCCACGACGCTCATGTCCCCCTGAGACACGAGGATGAGCTGAACCGTCTGCAGGACGTCGGTGGCCATGGTGACGTCACCACAGATGTACATGTGTCCGTCCTTCTTGCACAGCACGTCATACACCTCCCACGCCAGCTGCGTGCGCAGAATGTCCTGCACGTAGGTCTGACAAAGGTGAAACGTGTCACCACAAAAAATCCACGCTCATCACTCACAGCCGTCAACAGGAAAGTTACAAGCAAAATGGCTCCGCTCACCAAGAAAAGTGGCTGGCGTTTCGAAGAATAATTGTGAGAAGTAAATGGTTGTGATAATAAATGAGTAGTCGTGATAATAAGAAAACAATTGAGATAAATAGTGATAATAGGTGAATAATCGTGATAATAACAGAATAGTCGTGGATAATCGTAATAATAAGTGAATGATTGTGATAATAAATGAGTAATAGTGATAATACGTGAATAATCGTAATAAGTGAATGATTGTGATAATAAATGAGTAATAGTGATAATACGTGAATAATCGTAATAAGTGAATGATTGTGATAATAAATGAGTAATAGTGATAATACGTGAATAATCGTAATAAGTGAATGATTGTGATAATAAATGAGTAATAGTGATAATACGTGAATAATCGTAATAAGTGAATGATTGTGATAATATATGAGTAATAGTGATAATACGTGAATAATCGTAATAAGTGAATGATTGTGATAATAAATGAGTAATAGTGATAATACGTGAATAATCGTAATAAGTGAATGATTGTGATAATAAATGAGTAATAGTGAAAATAGGTTAATAATCGTAATAATAAGAGAATAGTCGTGATAATAAATAATAGTGATAATAGGTGAATAATAGTAATAATAAAAAATGAGTAATAGTGATAATAGGTGAATAATAGTAATAATAAAATAGTCGTGATAATAAATGAGTAATAGTGATAATAGGTGAATAGTCGTGATAATAAGTGAATAATCGTGACACTAAGGCCACACGTGGCCAGCATATGGTGTAGTTAACATCTTCAGTGACTGTAAGGAAAGCTCGTGACTCTCCGGACTCACCTTGGGAGAGTTGGGCTCTCTGGAGAACGCCGTGTAGATGTGGCTGAGGGCCCCTCTGCGCTGGGCGTCCTCCGTCTCCTCTTTGTAGATGTGGTCAAGTTCAGCGCATCGAGAGCCAAAGACCAAGGTCACGTCTCCGGGGGTCCGGCCTGAGACGGGAGACACGGTATTGGGGCCCGGCAGCTACTAACCAGGTAATCAAACTGTCCCACGAGGGTCCCGTGGATCTGTGGCAGTGGCCCTTCCCCTACCCAGTAGCTCCCAGTAGCACCTGTTTTTTGAGTGCTGGAGATGCCACAAATCCCCCGTGGAGGGGCTCCAGACTAGACATCTAGTCACTAATACAGGGTCCACATCCACAGCCCGTGGGTCCATGACGGAAACCGTGCCCTGGAACGGAGCTTTGTGTATGAAATGTGGTTCCCTGCGTGAGGAAGGCGGAGAAGAACGTGGCCACGTCCTTCCCCTCTATCTGTCGGGATCTCTGAGGGTGTTTGGTGGTGGAGAACGTGGCCACGTCCTTCCCCTCTATCTGTCGGGATCTCTGAGGGTAGATGGCGGTGGAGAATGTGGCCACGTCCTTCCCCTCTATCTGTCGGGATCTCTGTGGGTAGATAGTGGTGGAACATGGCCACGTCCTTCCCCTCTATCTGTCGGGATCTCTGTGGGTAGATGGCGGTGGAGAACGTGGCCACGTCCTTCCCCTCTATCTGTCGGGATCTCTGAGGGTAGATGGCGGTGGAGAACGTGGCCACGTCCTTCCCCTCTATCTGTCGGGATCTCTGAGGGTAGATGGTGGTGGAGAACGTGGCCACGTCCTGCCTGTCTATTTGTTGTGTTCCCTGCGTGTGGATGGTCGGGGAGAACGTGGCCGTGGCCTTTGCCGTGATCAGCGTACCTTTATGTTCGATCTCGTGGAGCCTCTGCTGCCAGAACCCCCTGAAGGGTGCGATTCCGGTTCCTGGACCAACCAGGATACAGGGAGCCTCCGTGTCTGGGGGCAGGTGGAAGGTGGGGGCGCTGCGGGGGAAATGGTTTTAGTTTATTTTATGAGGTCATAGTCACTCATTACCCTAATTACCCCAGCACCTGTCACTCATTACCCTAACTCCCCCTAGCAACTGTCACTCATTACCCTAATTACCCCAGCACCTGTCACTCATTACCCTAACTCCCCCTAGCAACTGTCACTCATTACCCTAGCAACCCCTAGCACCTGTCACTCATAACGCATAACAGCGCCTGTAAGCCCCCCACGTAACTAGAGATAATGATGAGCAGATACTGTATTGGCAGGTACCCCGGATCGGTACACACAGCGGGAAGAACTTACCCTCGGACAAAGCATGGCACAGAACCACCAGGGGCCAGCTGGTCAAGCCACGTGGAGCAAACCCCAAAATGTAGGGGGCCCTTATTATCTGAGGAGACAGAACGAGACACGTGAGATTCTGACCATAATTCCTTACCGACATGACGTGACCTGCGCACGAGGAGCTACCTCCCTGCTACCCCCCCCCACTACCCCCGAGGTACGCGGTACTGATACGCACCCTGCGTGTAAAAAGACACCACGGCCACCGTGAGGTGGATCTCATCAGGGTAGACGTCAGACGAGGAGCTGATGGAGTAGTAACGAGGCTGAAGGAGAGGGAGCTGCGTGAGGAGCAGAGAGCTCGGCAGGCTGGCCGAGGGGAACTCTTCCAGCACTTCCACCAGCGTGGGGCATTTATACCATTTCCACTCCTCGTACAGACGGGCGTCCTGCAAAGAGAGACAGCAGGGCAATGAGGGGAGGACTGTAACACCCACACCTCATACAGGTGAGAGAGGACTGTAACACCTGCACCTCATACAGGTGAGAGAGGACTGTAACACCTGCACCTCATACAGGTGAGAGAGGACTGTACCCCACACACCTCATACAGGTGAGAGAGGACTGTAACACCTGCACCTCAGACAGGTGAGAGAGGACTGTAACACCTGCACCTCATACAGGTGAGAGAGGACTGTACCCCACACACCTCATACAGGTGAGAGAGGACTGTACCCCACACACCTCATACAGGTGAGAGAGGACTGTAACACCTGCACCTCAGACAGGTGAGAGAGGACTGTAACACCCCCACCTCATACAGGTGAGAGAGGACTGTACCCCACACACCTCATACAGGTGAGAGAGGACTGTAACACCTGCACCTCATACAGGTGAGAGAGGACTGTAACACCTGCACCTCATACAGGTGAGAGAGGACTGTACCCCACACACCTCATACAGGTGAGAGAGGACTGAACCCCACACACCTCATACAGGTGAGAGAGGACTGTACCCCACACACCTCATACATGTGAGAGAGGACTGTAACACCCCCACCTCATACAGGTGAGAGAGGACTGTAACACCCCCACCTCATACAGGTGAGAGAGGACTGAACCCCACACTTTATACAGGTGAGAGAGGACTGTACCCCCACACCTCATACAGGCGAGAGAGGACTGTACCCCCACACTTTATACAGGTGAGAGAGGACTGAACCACCTGCACATCCAAGTGGGAGACGACTGTATCTCCCCCACTTTATACAGGTGAGAGAGGATATCCTGCAGGGAGAGGGTCTTTTTCACGGGCTGCCATCTTGTGTACCTGGCTGAGGGTCTCCAGTTTTTTCCTTTCGTCTGGCTCCTCGCACAGGGCACTCAGAAGCTGGAGGAGTTGGGGTGTAGGTGGGGTGGTAATATCCAGGTAATTGGTCAGGGCCTGTCTCAGGGTACAAGGCGGAATCCGAGTATCCGAGACCCAAGCTACCTTCCTGCCAGTTCCTGCGTATCCTGTGGGCAGAAAGGGCACACAGCTGGTAGGGGGCAGTTACAGTGTACAGTGTTGAGCACACAGCTGGTAGGGGGCAGTTACAGTGTACAGTGTTGAGCACACAGCTGGTAGGGGCAGTTACAGTGCACAGTGTTGAGCACACAGCTGGTAGGGGCAGTTACAGTGCACAGTGTTTAGCACACAGCTGGTAGGGGGCAGTTACAGTGCACAGTGTTTAGCACACAGCTGGTAGGGGGCAGTTACAGTGCACAGTGTTTAGCACACAGCTGGTAGGGGGCAGTTACAGTGCACAGTGTTTAGCACACAGCTGGTAGGGGCAGTTACAGTGCACAGTGTTTAGCACACAGCTGGTAGGGGGCAGTTACGGTGCACAGTGTTTAGCACACAGCTGGTAGGGGGCAGTTACGGTGCACAGTGTTTAGCACACAGCTGGTAGGGGGCAGTTACAGTGCACAGTGTTTAGCACACAGCTGGTAGGGGGCAGTTACAGTGCACAGTGTTTAGCACACAGCTGGTAGGGGGCAGTTACAGTGCACAGTGTTTAGCACACAGCTGGTAGGGGCAGTTACAGTGCACAGTGTTTAGCATACAGCTGGTAGGGGGCAGTTACGGTGCACAGTGTTTAGCACACAGCTGGTAGGGGGCAGTTACAGTGCACAGTGTTTAGCACACAGCTGGTAGGGGGCAGTTACAGTGCACAGTGTTTAGCACACAGCTGGTAGGGGGCAGTTACAGTGCACAGTGTTTAGCACACAGCTGGTAGGGGCAGTTACAGTGCACAGTGTTTAGCACACAGCTGGTAGGGGGCAGTTACGGTGCACAGTGTTTAGCACACAGCTGGTAGGGGGCAGTTACGGTGCACAGTGTTTAGCACACAGCTGGTAGGGGGCAGTTACAGTGCACAGTGTTTAGCACACAGCTGGTAGGGGGCAGTTACAGTGCACAGTGTTTAGCACACAGCTGGTAGGGGGCAGTTACAGTGCACAGTGTTTAGCACACAGCTGGTAGGGGCAGTTACAGTGCACAGTGTTTAGCATACAGCTGGTAGGGGGCAGTTACGGTGCACAGTGTTTAGCACACAGCTGGTAGGGGCAGTTACAGTGCACAGTGTTTAGCACACAGCTGGTAGGGGGCAGTTACGGTGCACAGTGTTTAGCACACAGCTGGTAGGGGGCAGTTACAGTGCACAGTGTTTAGCACACAGCTGGTAGGGGGCAGTTACGGTGCACAGTGTTTAGCACACAGCTGGTAGGGGGCAGTTACAGTGCACAGTGTTTAGCACACAGCTGGTAGGGGGCAGTTACAGTGCACAGTGTTTAGCACACAGCTGGTAGGGGGCAGTTACAGTGCACAGTGTTTAGCACACAGCTAGTAGGGGGCAGTTACAGTGCACAGTGTTTAGCACACAGCTAGTAGGGGGCAGTTACAGTGTACAGTGTTTAGCACACAGCTAGTAGGGGGCAGTTACAGTGCACAGTGTTGAGCACACAGCTGGTAGGGGGCAGTTACAGTGTACAGTGTTGAGCACACAGGTGGTAGGGGGCAGTTACAGTGTACAGTGTTGAGCACACAGCTGGTAGGGGGCAGTTACAGTGCACAGTGTTTAGCACACAGCTAGTAGGGGGCAGTAACAGTGTACAGTGTTGAGCACACAGGTGGTAGGAGGGCAGTTACAGTGTACAGTGCTGAGCACACCAGTGGTAGGAGGGCAGTTACAGTGTACAGTGCTGAGCACACAGGTGGTAGGGCGGCAGTAACAGTGTACAGCTGATGAAGTAAAGTACTGATCATGCAAAGTACTGAGCACACAGCCAGCCGGGGCCGGTAAGGCTTACTGTTGTTGGAGTCCTTGTCCAGCGTCTCCACCTGCACCGTGTCATTGGCCGGTGGTGGATCCTCCACTCTTTCTAGCAGCTCCAGGACCAGATCCTCCCGATTGCAGGGGAAGATCCCCAGGTGATCCCCCGGAGCGTATGCCAGCTCACTCTGGCCCTCCGTGCTGAGTCGCACCAGGATGGTGGAGCGGCTGGTGTGGAGGAGAAAAGAGACCACAAGAAAACGCGGACAGTGAGTGCCGGCATGTGTGTGGGGGTCTAGGGGGAGACGGGGGTATCAGTGCATGTGTCCTGCCCCATGCACACAACCTGCTAATCCCAGGGCTCGGGGACTCCCCGGCGAAGCGAGAGACGCGCAGACAACAAACAGAGAAGGAGGGAGAGCGGCGAGACTGCCCGGGGCGGCCTGACCTCCGAGGGGAGCTTTGTGAGTAAAGGATGAGTTTACCTGGATTTCTCGCTCTGCAGATTCGCCTTGGAAATGAGTTTGGTTTCGTAGACTTTTCTTCTGTGCATCTGGGAGAGGCCTGGATGGGGAGAGATTTTGGGGGTCAGTTAATGGGCAGCCAGATGGGACCGAAAGTACCGGGGGCTCTCCTCGGACCCAAACCGTTAGGAAGGACCTTCTAGTGCGTCTGTGCGTCTCGCCATTGGGGTGATTGTATGTCCTGGGCATGTATGTATCATGGAAACACAAACATTGTTTATGCTGCTCACACCTCCCATCACGGATGGCGGTACCAAGGAGACCGTTGTGACCTCATGAGGAGGAGAGCAGGAGACGCACCTGTGATGAGGTCTGGAGACGAGGCCTGGATGGAGAGCCGGTGGAGGGACCTCTGCCAGCTGCTCTTAGCTTTAAATAATTCGTTAATATTCGTATCATGGTCGTCCCCAACGCAGAAGGTTTCACAGGCAGCCTGAGGGGACACAGAGGAGCCACGTGATAATAACCCCACCTGAATGGGTTAATAGTGAAACCAAGACAGACACCAAGAAACGCTCATAATCGTTCTGATTCCGGCCCTGGCTTTAAATGTGTCTGTGATCCGGCAGCACGGAGGTTAATGCCCCGGGGGTGCTGCTTATGGCAGGTGGGTCCTTCCCTCCTTATCTCCCTTCGCTTCCCCCTCTCAGCTGCGGGGAAGGAAAGTGATTGTGAGACTGGGTGGGGGAGCCGGGGTTTGACCTTAACTGTGTTTATCCAGGACACGCCAGGGGGGTCCTCCCAGCCGCAGAGACAGAGGAAATGGAAACCAGGACTCAGAACGACGGAAACAGAACTTCTCCCTGCCCTCGCCCCAAACCCGGTCCACGAGCCCCCAACCGGCGCCCACCAACAAAACCCAACGGCCATCCACCTCAGTGTCCGCCACGACGGCCCACCAAACCATGGTGGACCACGGGAGACACAGCTCCTCTCCTGCGTTGGATCATTAGGTCCTCTCATTTCCCCCGATATCATCTCCCCTGAAACACCCTGTCTCCATTGAGTGAGGGGAGGATGGGGCAGGTTATGTCAGCTTCCCGTTTGTCCTCCTTTTACGTGACTGAGAAGGTGGTCAGTGAATATAGCGAAGCAGTTGTCCCCTCAATCTTCTGAAGCCCTCATGTATTTCCTCCCCTTCTCTGTCTGTTGGCCTGGCTGCTTCGACATGAAGGACATCTGCCTGGACGTGAAAGCACTGACCTTAAACACGGCTTTGGCCCAGACTCGGAAAGAGTCCTCCTGTCCGCACAGCTCATCTCCTTCCCCCATTTCCAGTATCCGCTCTCCCCCGAGCTCCTCCAGTCTGGTGTCCACCGCGTGTCCGAAGGCACAGAAGTGAGGATAGGCACGAGAGCCGAGGCCAAACACTGAGAACCTGCCGAGAGACAGAGAAGCGCGAGCTCGCCAGAGTGCTCGGGAAAGGGGGCTTCGATGAGTGTGAACATGCGCAGACCGTCTTTACAGTCACCAGTGACATTTGGGATATTGGCACGGGGCAGCGGCCACAACGGGTGGATGATGGGGGCAGCGGCCACAACGGGTGGATGATGAGGGCAGCGGCACGGCTGATGTTTGTTACTTTATAGAAGTACCTGAGGGTCCCCAGGGGTCCCGCGCTGTCTGTGTTGCTGGATTCCTTCCGTTTTTTCTTCCACGAAGTGACGAGGAGGTCCGTCTGAGACACGCTGTTAAACCGAGTCTTGTAGCTCCTACAGAAAACGTCCCCGGAGAGACCGAGAGGTGAAGGGAGGCAGCATTTATCAGACCGTAAAATGATGATTCTATTTATTAATAACCAATAATGGGGTTTGTCTGTCGCCTCGTGATCTCCGCCTCCTCGCTATCTCCACCACCTTGCTAACTCCACCTCCTTCCTAACTCCGCCTCCTCGCTAACTCCACCGCCTCGCCATCTCTGCCACCTCACTACTGGGACAATAAATTGAGAAGGGTCTCCGACTACATTTTGGAGTTATTTGGTAAATATGGAGAAAATCAGCAGATTTACGGAATGGTTTCTATACGGAGCGCCGCTGTTGGATTTGTCGCTGCGGCCCAAGCGGTCTCCGCAGAAACGTGGCTTTCTGGTAGTGGTTGGGTCACGGTGCAGAAGTGTCAGAGAAGTAAATATCAGCGACTGGTAAACGGAATCTGTAGAAAGGTTCGTCCCTCTGAGGCCGGAGTCCCGCTGAGTAAAGTCAGATCTTGCGAACCGAGGGAAACCTTCGGCTTTATTTATAGACCAAACGCGGCTATTTTCAGGAGACTCTTCCTTCCTCTGCTTCAGATTTGAAGTGAAGACGTTTGTGACATCATTTATGGTTCCCGAGGCAAGGAACATCATCAGTGACTCCAAACCCTTGTCAGGAGGAAATCCCAGGAGAGCATGGCGTCCTTCCCGCGTGTCACACGCGTGTCATTGGGTTCTGCGGACTCTGCTGGAACACAATGGGCCCCACACTGGGCTCAGCCTCTCCACGAGTCAGTATTTCTCTTAGTTCTACTCATTATGCTCCGTGTGAAGCAGGGAGAAGGCTGGTCCCTCCTGTCTGAGTGTTGAAGGAGGTCAGGAGGCAGCAGCGACCGGCCGCCAGTGACAGGAGCGGGAGGAAATAATGAGGAGAGCTCTCCAGTGCTCCCCTACTCCAGCCATCACAGGAGAAGCCTCCAACCTTATTGTACACGACAGACATTAAAGGAAATCGAGGATCTGACACAGTTATAGTCTGATAATGAGGGGCGTCTCATGAGAATAGCTGCTAACCCACCTACGGAGCCGGGACTTACTTCTGCTGCTCTGGCTGGAGGGCGGCCACATTGGGGGAAGTCATCTCCATCAATTCTCGTGCAAAAGCCTGTGGAGATTAACAGGTTAACCTGCAGTCAATGCCCAGTAACAATAATGATTATTTATCCAAATACTCAGCCCCTGCGTGAGTCGTACATACAGTGCGTCCCCAACCAGAGGAGGGACGTTTTATGCTCAACCTCCAATCCACAAACGGACCAACGGGTTTCTAACAAAGAGCCGGAGCTTTGGGTCATAAGACGGAGAGCCAATGTCCTTACCTCGCCGTTCTCTGGAGGGTCGCCGTTCCCAAATGTACTCGTCACCACCAACACCAGGGTCTCATGCTCCAAATCCACAGTGTCGTATTGGTCCATGCACACGACCTGCACCGGAGATCACACTCAGCATTTACTGCGCATGGTAGGGAGTTTAGATCAGTGACAATCCCTGCTCAGCCAGATCACACAAACACTTCGCTTACATCTGAAGAAGGGACCCCTGAGGTCTTGGAAGCTTAAGTTGTACTCTATGAATGCTGGTCACTAAAAGGCGTCCCTAACATCTTTGGACCAATGCAGTGATATCTGTTTTTGTATGAAGGAGGTTTCACGCATCCACATTCACGTGTGTTTAGCTGCCACGCATGTGATACATGTTCCACCCCTACAAAGGCATGTGGACCCTTTGAGAGAAATGCGATAACCGACAAAATTTGCAGCCCTAGGGCGCCATTAGCATCTCTAGACTGTTTACCCTGGGGTCAAAGGCGAATCTGAAGATCTTGCAGAGTTTCTGAGCGTAGGTCTCTGATCGCCCTGTTTCCGTGGCATAGAGGATTGTGGCCTTTACCCTTCTGGCCATGGCTTGTCCCATCAGCTTAGCCGAAAACTTGACCGCACTGAAAACAAAGCATGTCAGGTTGGAGGCATCTCTAGGGGGTTTATAATGGGAAGGGGGCCCGTTATACAGCAGTAGCGGAGGGAAGGTTCATTATACGGGGAGCTGGGAGGGTCCACCGGCCCCCCACTTACTTGGCCACTTCTTTGAAAGTTCTCTTCCTGGTGATGGTGCTTTGGGATCCCTTCCAGATATGGTGCCTCCAGGGGTCCGCCTGCCAAACACGGGCAGAAGAGAAGGAATGAGAGGAAACCCTGAAGGAGGCCGAGATAAAGGTACTTGGGCTCGGTAAGAGGGGTACGTGCTGATGTGGCCTGGATGGGTGCACAGTACCACGTCAGTATGTACCCCTCTTACTGCCCAAAATTCATCATTCTGTGGGAATCTGTAAGAGGCTCGGTGTGTCTCATGCTCTCTCTGCGGGACATGGCTGCCTCCGCGTTTACCGTACCTGGTATAGGAAGGAAGGAGACAGGTGGTAATTAGCCATCTCCTGGTGGAATACAGGCGTGAGGCTGCCGGATGTTGGTGGCACAATCCAGATCCAGTCGGCCGGACACCCTCCCCGCAATCGGTTCTCATGTTCCATGTGTTTCATGAATGATTCCGTGGCTGCGTGGTGGTCGACGATGGTCACCTTGTCCCTCTGGGGGAGACACGACATCTATTAATCCCTGGACATGGAAGCGGTAACCGGTTACTCTGCAGCTTCACGGCGTGATCGAGGGCGGGGCAAAGGTTACTGTGTAGGGGCGGGATAAAAGTTACAGGAAGGGGTGGGGCATAGGTTACCTGGTAACTGTACAGGAGGGGGCAGAGTGTGTGTTACCTGGTAACAGTACAGGAAGGGGCGGAGCATGTGTTACCTGGTAACAGTACAGGAAGGGGCGGAGCGTGGGTTACCTGGTAACAGTACAGGAAAGGGCGGAGCGTGGGTTACCTGGTAACAGTACAGGAAGGGGCGGAGCGTGGGTTACCTGGTAACTGTATAACACAGCGATGTTGATCTCCAGGGCCGCTTTGTCTTTCCAGAGAGAGGACGTTTTCTTTGTATCCAGCCCAAGGCGTTTGGCCACATCCTGCAAGAGAGGCTGCGAGTCACATGAGGTCTCCGCTTATAGATATTTGTGACCTCACCGGACTTTAAACGTGAAATCTGGGGACATTCCTGATTAACATTATTATTCATTCAGATCCAGGGAAGATTCACTGTATTTGGTGGAATGAAAGAGAAAAGTCACCATAATAAGTGACGGCTCCTGAATCTAAGACGAGACCGAAGACTGATCAAGGTTTCAGTCTTTACAGCAGGAGAAACGGGCGACTAGACGGGGGCCGGATGGGGCCGATCTACCGGCGGGATCTGGGTTTCCATAAAGGAAGATTAACCAGAAACAAACTTGCTTTGTCTGAGATATAAACAGAATTTAAATACGTTTTATCCCATTCAGTATCAGTGATGTCATTCCTTAAGGGTCGGAAGAAAATTAATTGGATGGCGGGGGATGGTAATGCTGGCGGCTATGGCAGGGACTTTCAGCGGCACTGAAGGTTTAGCCTATCTGAGTGTTACCGGCACTCACCTCTCACTGTTACCGGCGCTCACCTCTCACTGTTACCGGCACTCACCTCTCACTGTTACCGGCACTCACCTCTCACTGTTACTGGCTCTCACCTCTCACTGTTACCGGCACTCACCTCTCACTGTTACCGGCACTCACCTCTCACTGTTACCGGCACTCACCTCTCACTGTTACCGGCACTCACCTCTCACTGTTACCGGCACTCACCTCTCAGTGTTACCGGCACTCACCTCTCACTGTTACCGGCGCTCACCTCTCAGTGTTACCGGCCCTCACCTCTCACTGTTACCGGCACTCACCTCTCACTGTTACCGGCACTCACCTCTCACTGTTACCGGCACTCACCTCTCACTGTTACCGGCACTCACCTCTCAGTGTTACCGGCACTCACCTCTCACTGTTACCGGCACTCACCTCTCACTGTTACCGGCACTCACCTCTCACTGTTACCGGCACTCACCTCTGTTATATTGTATCTGTACGAGTCACACAGATTCCGCATCCCAATCTCTGTGCTCATGTACCAGCCGTTAAACGGTACGGCGGGGAATTCCAGCCCCCCAATCTCCAGAAGTAAGCTGCTAACGGCAGGCAAGGCGTACCACTTCAACCCCAGCTCGGCAAACCACTCGTAGCTGGAATGGAGAGGAATGATTAACGTGACACAATCCATTCACTCACGTCACCGGCACCAAATCCCGGCACAAAATCTGAGTAAATGAGAATATTTAACATTAAAACCCTCGCTGGAAATGGACCCCGAAGCAACAACTCCGGATCCGTAAAATCAACGGCCAGAACTGGGCTGTAACCCTCTACACGTTTTGGATATGAGGACAAATGGGCCGAACGGTTCTTTATGGTTCAGACCGGGTGGTGACCGGCGCCAGCAGGACCATCCTCGGGTTTCCAAGAAATCCCACCAGAAGGATGCTTTTGGGGAGAACAGAAAAAGCCGAACTCCGGCTTGATTGCCCAAGTGCCCTCCTCTTACCAAAATATGCACTGGTGAATGCCCCCGTGGGGTGGATTTGGAGGGCTGGTCAGGCAGCTTCACTAAATCCCCCAAGTTACCCTATAGGGGGCCTACAATGTGTCCCTCGCTATCAGAATCTGTGGCCTCAGAGTGTTTGAAAAAATCTCAATGGATGCCTCTGCATCAAACAATTCAGACAGGACCTCGACCCTCAGGAAACCCGAAGCGTCTGGCGGCTTCACAGAATAAGTACTGAGGAAACGTTCGAGTGGAGACGGAGGGCACTCACTTTGGGTGTCTGAGCGGCACTTCCAGAATAAGCTCAGAAGGGATCTCATACAGTTTGGGATCGTCTCCGTTGGCCTGAAGCAGCAGAGGTAAGACATCAAATCTCCCACCTTTGGGTTTCCAGCCCAACTGAACACAAAGCTGCGAAGAGAGAGACAACGAAGCAAGAGACAACGATCAGATGCGCAGAGCTTTAATATCAAATAGAGTGCGAGACACGGAGAGAGCGACTGCCTAATGTTAATGCGCGTAACACATACAGATACACAAACACACAGCTAATAACGGATCAATGTATCCCTGGGACAAGAAGACCTGGGGTTTGGGATGAAAAATGGATTAAGAAGGATCCTGTCTGACCTCTGTGATCTCCACGTTCATGGGATCCCCCACCACGCTGTCATCATCCTGTCTGTATCCCGCATAACGGATCAACTGGCTGTTCCAGATCCGGAAATCAGACGTCCCGTCTTTCCTCTGCGGGAATATCGTGATGGCCGACCTGAGGAGAGCAACAAAAATATATAATAATAATAATATCGCCGCACACGGCAGGGGCATCAATGTCCGAGAGCAACAGTTCATATGAGGGTTCCGCGGGACCTCGGGACGAAGATATTTCCCGACTACTCAAACAGAAGTCATAAAAGAAGATGGATGCTGCAGCAGAAATCAGCCCCCCCAGCGCATGTTACCAGGACCACTGATGGGGTTACTATGTGGTCTCTACACGCATGATCCTTACCGGATATTTCCTTTGTTGGTGGCGTACTTTATGTGGTTACAGACGTACGTAAACATCTCTTGAGTTGTAGAGCATTCCCGGGCATCGAACACCTGGCCACAAGAAACACACGTATGTCATAGAAAGAGATGCACGTGATACGCCAGCAGGGTACATAAACAGCTTCTGATACCCCAGACTCCCATAAACACATAATGTGAATAGCCCCAGACTCCCACAGCCCCTCACCTGCAGTTTTGACCACTGGATCCGGCCCACGCAGCGGGCCGCGTTTCGCCAAGCCTGCTTGGCACCGAAGATGAGCTCAGTCTCTTTCAGTTGGTAAGTTCCAGTAGCCGCGATCTCCTGCTCCACTTCTTTAAGACGCTCCAGGTGAGCTTTAGACTGGGACCTGGAAATAAATGTGAAATTTGATAAACTTTGGGCCAGATATAGCGTTAAAGATTAGAGGACGGTCGTGTGATGCCCACTCATCAAACCAGCGAGCCCATGAGACCCTCTACACAAATCTCCATGAACATTAACCTTTCCCTTTACCACAGGAGCTAAGCAATAAAACCCACACAGAGGTCCACAGGACCCCCAAGAATTTCCACCCTGTATCCATGATCCCCTTCACGTCAGATGTGATGATGGGTGGAGGCAGTGGCCCCTCGGTCTCCTCTCCAAGTACACGTGGGGTGGACCCCGAGAATAGTCGAGTTCAATGCTTCCCTGTCACGTGCTCTGGGGGGGCATAGTAAACCATGTCTAGTGGATGATGACATGGATGATGACATGGATGATATGCATAACGTTGGCCACTTCTGTTCTCCTTGTATGGTTTTGCTTCTTTCTTGTGACTGAAGGACCCCTGAAGCTCTGGCAGATACACGACGGGGTCACACCAGATCGGAGACCCATAGCTCTCGCTTCACTAAGAGGAGAGAGGGAAGCGTTTATATTGCTCACCTCTTGATGGAGCTGTAATACTGGCTGATAAAGTCCTTGGCCTTCGGTAGAAGCTCCTCTTCACTCTTTGGTCCTTGTGGGAGAGGACATGTCATCTGGGGTGGGAACATCACGGATCCCAGACACCGGGCCTTGGTACAGGCAACATCCTAGTTGGGGGGAACCAAAATCCTGAGCCTATGTGACATAACTCCCAAAAATCAAAAACACGGAGCAAAGAAGGTGAAATAATTAAATCTTCTAATTCTGCACCTCATTAAACCCCCCTTTGTCATTATGACGGACATGTCCTGTACATTGGCCTGGTGTAAAAGATTCCATCTGCGCTGCTCGCCAGAGGAAACGTTCCTCCTAATTACTAAACTAGGAATTATTGGAGTGGTATTTGTGGCCGGGCCCCGGGGAGTCCATGTCTTTTAGCTCCAGCGACCTCTCCGCACGCAGCAGGAATGACTATGAGCGTCTATTGCTACACGTTACCTGCTCCGTCTGCACATTCAGGGTATCATAGGACAGCGTGCGGTTCTCCCAGTTCTTGACACGAATGCATTTCTGGGTCTGCGGTGCCCCGTTTGTGGAGCTGCGGAGGAGAGCAAGACACATAAGAGCCACCGTGAGCCGACCTGAGCCACGGACACCACAGAACATCTTCCCAGGCTGGGTTTATTGGACTCTAACCACATCCCCAACCCAATTAAACAGCGCTAGACCCAAAGGAGCATCCAGGTATGAACAGGTTTGAGCCTTGCAGTCATCCTGAATCTCTACGACAAGGTTCTACTTTTACCATCGGGTTCCAAAAGTCTGAAAATGGCCGACGCGTAAAACAATCAGTGTTAACATTTCGTAAAATATGTGCGTCCGCCAATGCATGTTAAAACACGCGGATTCAATGTCTCGTTAAAAGGCGAGAAGGGTCCTCATCCGATGGGAAAGCTCCTCTGTATTCTGCTGCTTGGGGTTGGTTCCCGTGTGCATTGGGTCGCTTTCATAACAAAACAGGAATAAGGGAACGATAACATAACACAAAGTGCATCAACGCTCTACAAGACTTAAATTCAGCCACCAGGACTCTCATCCTCGCAGCTTCTATTATTAATAAGTTGTTTGATTGACAGTGGAATGGTTTAGAAGATCCTGACGTCCTGCGTCAAATGAATGTCAAATGAACGGTCCAAACCCCCGTCCCCAACCATACCCGCCTCCATACCCCAACCATAGCCACCTCCATACCCCAACCATACCCACCTCCATACCCCAACCATAGCCACCTCCATACCCCAACCATAGCCACCTCCATACCCCAACCATACCCACCTCCATACCCCAACCATAGCCACCTCCATACCCCAACCATACCCACCTCCATACCCCAACCATACTCACCTCCATACCCCAACCATAGCCACCTCCATACCCCAACCATACCCACCTCCATACCCCAACCATAGCCACCTCCATACCCCAACCATAGCCACCTCCATACCCCAACCATACCCACCTCCATACCCCAACCATACTCACCTCTATACCCCAACCATACCCACCTCCATACCCCAACGATACCCACCTCCATACCCCAACCATACCCACCACCATACCCCAACCATAGCCACCTCCATACCCCAACCATACCCACCTCCATACCCCAACCATACTCACCTCCATACCCCAACCATACCCACCTCTATACCCCAACCATACACGCCTCCATACCCCAACGATAGCCACCTCCACACCCCAACCATACCCACCTCCATACCCCAACCATACTCACCTCCATACCCAAACCATACCCACCTCTATACCCCAACCATATCCACCTTCATACCCCAACGATAGCCACCTCCATACCCCAACCATAGCCACCTCCATACCCCAATCATACCCACCTCCATACCCCAACCATAGCCACCTCCATACCCCAACCATAGCCGCCTCTATACCCCAACCATAGCCACCTCCATAACCCAACCATAGCCACCTCCATACCCCAACCATACTCACCTCCATACCCCAACCATACTCACCTCCATACCCCAACCATACCCACCTCTATACCCCAACCATAGCCACCTCCATACCCCAACCATACCCACCTCCATACCCCAACCATAGCCACCTCCATACCCCAACCATACCCACCTCCATACCCCAACCATACTCACCTCCATACCCCAACCATACTCACCTCCATACCCCAACCATACCCACCTCTATACCCCAACCATACCCACCTCTATACCCCAACCATACCCACCTCCATACCCCAACGATACCCACCTCCATACCCCAACCATACCCACCACCATACCCCAACCATAGCCACCTCCATACCCCAACCATACCCACCTCCATACCCCAACCATACTCACCTCCATACCCCAACCATACCCACCTCTATACCCCAACCATACACGCCTCCATACCCCAACGATAGCCACCTCCATACCCCAACCATACCCACCTCCATACCCCAACCATACTCACCTCCATACCCCAACCATACCCACCTCTATACCCCAACCATATCCACCTTCATACCCCAACGATAGCCACCTCCATACCCCAACCATAGCCACCTCCATACCCCAATCATACCCACCTCCATACCCCAACCATAGCCACCTCCATACCCCAACCATAGCCGCCTCTATACCCCAACCATAGCCACCTCCATAACCCAACCATAGCCACCTCCATACCCCAACCATACCCCAACCATAGCCACCTCCATACCCCAACCAAACCCACCTCCATACCCCAACGATAGCCACCTCCATACCCCAACCATAGCCACCTCCATACCCCAACCATACCCGCCTCTATACCCCAACCATACCCATCTCTATACCCCAACCATACCCACCTCCATACCCCAACCATAGCCACCTCCATACCCCAACCATACCCGCCTCTATACCCCAACCATACTCACCTCCATACCCCAACCATACTCACCTCCATACCCCAACGATAGCCACCTCCATACCCCAACCATACCCGCCTCCATTCCCCAACTATACCCCAACCATAACCCCCTCCATACCCCAACCATAACCCCCTCCATACCCCAACCATACCCGCCTTCATACCCCAACCATAGCCTCCTCCATACCCCAACAATACCCGCCGCCATACCCCAACATTGGACCCAAATTGCAAACTTATTAATTCTTAGCTCTCGAATGCCATGAAGAGTCAAATTTTTGCCCCTGAAATGATGCTGAAGGATTCGGACTGTCCTGCCCTGACCCTGTTTGTCTGCTTGGCCAGCTCTGACTTCGGATTGTCCAGCGAAGGCAGAAAGTTCCCCCGTGACGGGGCTTACCAGCTCTGGATCGCAGTGTTTACACCAACACACAATGGGCTGAACACACAATGCCGTGTAAGTGGCCGCAGGTCCGGTTTTGACAATAGTGAGTCCCTGCCCAGCAGTGTGATATAAACACACTGAGTGTGCGAACAAAAACTACACACATGACAAATATGAGCCGAACCCTCTACAACCGACAGGTGTGTAACTCCATAATACAAACATATACAGCCAGCATTTTATGTAAAGAGTAGCCAGTAACAGCTAATCATGAGCCTGGGCAGTGAAAGGGTTACAGCCACACACCACGTGCATCTGGTAAGTGGGTCGGGGGAGATGGACACGGAAAGGCTGAGCCAGCAAATAATTTGACATCAATTTCCTGAACAGAACAATCAGAACAGAGTGACGCGCAATGGCTTCCTGCCACGGCTCTCACCGGCTTCTGTGGAATAACTCCTGGATCGGGCCCCCGGATCCTGGCACACACTCCGAGTGACTGATCCCACGGAGTGTACTACTGACCCCAGGACTGTGTGACTGATCCCACGGAGTGTACAGCTGATCCCGGGCAGTGTGTGGCTGATCCCGGGCAGTGTGTGGCTGATCCCGGGCAGTGTGTGGCTGATCCCGGGCAGTGTGTGGCTGATCCTACGGAGTGGACAGCTGATCCCGGGCAGTGTGTGGCTGATCCCGCAGTGTGTGGCTGATCCCGGGCAGTGTGTGGCTGATCCCACGGAATGTACAGCTGATCCCGGGCAGTGTGTGGCTGATCCCGGACAGTGTGTGGCTGATCCCGGGCAGTGTGTGGCTGATCCCGGGCAGTGTGTGGCTGATCCCGGACAGTGTGTGGCTGATCCCGGACAGTGTGTGGCTGATCCCGGACAGTGTACAGCTGATCCCAGATCCCGGCTGTTGTCGCGGGACAGTCCTGTTTTTTGGTCACTGTCCCCCTGTGCCAGGTAGCTGTAAAATGAATGTGGCTGCCATGTGGCCACCTCACAGCGCTAAGTGGTGCTGGCCTCACACCCACAACACAGGTGTCTACATTTTGGGAAAGCGGACAGATAGCAGCACTTTCCGCCTCGGGGAAACCTCGTTCCCGCATCTGGCCTCCAGCGTTCACATATTTCAGCCTTTCCCACGTGGGCCATTCTGTGGGAGTTACATGGAAATATACAAAAATCCACACTTTCCTGGGTGTGACTTTTAATAAATCACCCAGATCCACTACTGAGGGACACTGTTTTTTTTTATTGGGGGGTATTTGTGTCACTTATTGGACCGGGTTATTAGAAGAATAATGGGGTTTATTTCCCCCGTTTAATCTATAAAGCATTCTCCTGCTGTTTCTATACACATTATCGGGGCTTTTAGGGCTGTAGAACCCTGCGATCCCCTCATACCCAGCAAACATTCCGACCTCCTAGAAAAGAGGGGCATCAGGGGAGGAAAGAGGGGCATCAGGGGAGGAAAGAGGGGCATCAGGGGAGGAGAGGGGATAGGAGCATTGGTGGAGGAGAGACAAGATCAGGGGAGGAGAGAGGGGCACCTGGGGAGGGGAGAGGGGCATCAGGGATTCGGGCACTAAAGAGGACCTGGACAAAAATAACCTGGGACACACACTAACCTTTGTGTTCCACACAACTCCCTTGCCTCCTAACACACAGGGGTCCATAGGGGTATTGCTGGGCCCTGTGTAGTGTGGATCCCAGGCTTTTTCACAATATTCCCATGTTAGATCTTACCTTTTCCCACCAGTTCTGTGGCTTCTAAACATCTTGAATAACCAGAGGTTCTAGGCTTCACTTTGAGCAGGAGACGGCCACGGTGAAGAGGACCCTAACTCCATCCGTGGAGCAGCCTGTGGGGCGGCAGGGCTCCTTAAAGTGTATCGATCCAAAAAGCGTTCCACTAACACTCATCGTTCACGAATGCCTGATACCTTCGAACACTCACCAACACTCAATGATTACTCACAGTCCACTAACACTCATTCACGAATGCCTGGTACCTACAAACACTCACCAACACTCAATGATTACTCACAGTCCACTAACACTCATTCACGAATGCATGGTACCTACAAACACTCACCAACACTCAAAAATTACTCACAGTCCAATAACACTCATTCACGAATGCCTGGTACCTACGAACACTCACCAACACTCAATGATTACTCACAGTCCAATAACACTCATTCACGAATGCCTGGTACCTACAAACACTCACCAACACTCAATGATTACTCACAGTCCACTAACACTCATTCACGAATGCCTGGTACCTACGAACACTCACCAACACTCAATGATTACTCACAGTCCAATAACACTCACGACCTAATACTAATACTGTCTACTAAGTCACTACCCACTAATACTCACTGCCCCTAATACTCATTACTGCCCATCTCCACTCATACTAATACGCTCACTGCCACTAACAGTCACCGCCTATATTACTGACCACCCAACACTTACAGCTGCTGGTCGCCGGCCACCGACATGCAGCCACAGGATTTATCAGTAATTTCCCCCCGCAGATAGACTAACTCTCACTATGCCATTAATGTCCATCCGTCTGTACCTCTCTGCGCATGAGCTGTCTGTCCGGCCGCTCGCTCCCCTCCCCATTTCTGACCTTTTTCATTACAGTTCTATGTAAAGCTACAGACAGGACACCTGATCCCCGGGACATTGGAAGGATATGTCCACGGCTATATCTAGTGCGGCTCGGTCACGAGTCTCACATTCACCCTAAACGTGGTGTGCGAGTCAAACATGAACACGAAAAACAACACGGCAGGGAATTGGTGCACGCAGAACAAGCACTTTCTGGCGGTGCTGGGTTTCTTGTGTACATGCTGGTCATTTCAGCAGCACCCCGGCACCTTTTTAGGGTCTGCTCTCCTTTCTCTATTTTTTGTGCAAACTCACACATAACAGCTTCTGGGAAAGTGTTATACGCAACACACACTATACAGAGATACAGCGCTGTAGCTAGTGCAGCCTGCTCACATGACGTAGTCGCCCTGAACACCATAAAAACACCTGGAGGCTGGACTGCCGGCCCCGGACAGGCTTTATAGAGATACGCGGGACTGCCGGCCCCGGACAGGCTTTATAGAGATACGCGGGACTGCCGCCCCGGACAGGCTTTATAGAGATACGCGGGACTGCCGGCCCCGGACAGGCTTTATAGAGATACGCGGGACTGCCGGCCCCGGACAGGCTTTATAGAGATACGCGGGACTGCCGGCCCCGGACAGGCTTTATAGAGATACGCGGGACTGCCGGCCCCGGACAGGCTTTATAGAGATACCCGGGACTGCCGGCCCCGGGCAGGCTTTATAGAGATACGTGGGACTGCCGGCCCCGGACAGGCTTTATAGAGATATGCGGGACTGCCGGCCCCGGACAGGCTTTATAGAGATACGCGGGACTGCCGGCCCCGGACAGGCTTTATAGAGATACGCGGGACTGCCGGCCCCGGACAGGCTTTATAGAGATACGCGGGACTGCCGGCCCCGGGCAGGCTTTATAGAGATACGCGGGACTGCCGGCCCCGGACAGGCTTTATAGAGATACGCGGGACTGCCGCCCCGGACAGGCTTTATAGAGATACGCTGGACTGCCGGCCCCGAAAAGGCTTTATAGAGATACGCGGGACTGCCGGCCCCGGGCAGGCTTTATAGAGATACGCTGGACTGCCGGCCCCGGACAGGCTTTATAGAGATACGCGGGACTGCCGGCCCCGGACAGGCTTTATAGAGATACGCGGGACTGCCGGCCCCGGACAGGCTTTATAGAGATACGCGGGACTGCCGGCCCCGGACAGGCTTTATAGAGATACGCAGGACTGCCGGCCCCGGACAGGCTTTATAGAGATACGCGGGACTGCCGGCCCCGGACAGGCTTTATAGAGACACGCGGGACTGCCGGCCCCGGACAGGCTTTATAGAGACGCAGGAATGTGATCCCCGGGCAGAGACGCTGGGGGTAGAGGAGCTGCTCAGGGTAGGTCTCGTGTGGCTTTAATGCCTGAATGAATACTCCTCTCTGTTGAAGGTCAGTAGTAATGGGTGACGGCAGGCGCCAGGAGATTAGATTAGGTGTAAAGTGACGGGGATCCCATTTACAGCCCACCTGACCTTGAAGCGTGATGTTCATTTAACCCCACATGGTATATCGAGCCGGCCGTGTGGTGGCGTAAGGCAGCCGACAGCCGGACAAACGCCATTTTTACGATCACGTAGCGTGCGGCCGACCATATGGGGTGAACCCTCTGGCCATATCGCCGGACCCCGCAGCACGCAGGCATAAACCGAGCATTAGCCTGGGGTACTAGATGTCCAGGCCTGGGGTCCAGGCAATTTTAAGAGGGAGGCTCGTGACCCTTTAATGACCAGAGCTGAGTGAAGTATTCAAACACGGCTCTGCAAGCGTTACCACAAAAAGCGGACCTTTCCGTCTGCTTCAGGTGGTATCTCCTGTAGGAGCAGAGACATTAACGTGGTCAAAAACTGCCACTCCATGAAATAACCGATGAATCACGGCTAGAGATGGGAAGGTCTGGGAAAAAACAGAAAAATTGGGGAAAAAAATCCAAAGCCATTATTTTTTTTTGAAAAATTGGAACAAAATGGAGTGTGGAATATCTTCTTTTAAAATGATAAATATGTTTTTGACCCGGCATTCAAACTATATGCCACGAAGACCTTTATGAAATAATGCCAGTTACTTCACTTTTTCATTTGCAGTTTGTGCTAAGGTGCAAATCTGATTGGGCGGTTGTAAATTTGTAAACCTACTCCACTTTAAATTTTTCTGAAAAATTCTATTTTTTCCAGAAAAACACATCTATTTTTCCATGGCTTCAAAATTTTCCAAAAATTTGACATCTCTAGTCACGGCGCAAGCAGTCACATGACACGTCCCTGTAAAAGGTCACCATTGGACATATGACATCATTGGGGGCAGGGCACACATCGTCTTTTGTTTCTCTCAAAATTGAGAAGTGATGCGCTGCTCGTTCTGGTCGGTTTACCCCATTGTACAGCGCGGTGGAATATGCTTTAGACATAAAATAATAATAATAGCCGGCAGCCCTAACGGACGGTAAACCTGGAGCTTATCTGCGACTTCTCGCTACAAAAAGGTACAAGAGATTTCCCGGGGAAATCCCTGTTCTCCTTTAAGACTAAAACTTAAAAACAAGGGGTGTCACGGAAAGGCCAGTCACAAAAGGGTTAATGCCATGCAGCCTACGGTGTTCCATCACTCTCCCCACCGCTACTGCGCTCCTGTTGCTGTCGGAGATATAGCTGCCTCTAATGTGTAAAAACATTACACCCTGGATTCACCCCGAGACTTGGGAAAACCCCCAAAAAGTTGCCCATTCACCATGAGATCGGGGTAAAACCCTGAGAATCTGTTGATTTACTAGAGATCTGGGTAAAAACCTGCCCATTCAACCTGAGGATAAGGGGTAGAACCTGCCCATTCACCCTGAGGTAGGGGTAGAACCTGCCCATTCAACCTGAGGGTAAGGGGTAGAACCTGCCCATTCACCCTGAGGGTAAGGGGTAGAACCTGCCCATTCACCCTGAGGTAGGGGTAGAACCTGCCCATTCACCCTGAGGGTAAGGGGTAGAACCTGCCCATTCACCCTGAGGGTAGGGGTAGAACCTGCCCATTCACCCTGAGGTAGGGGTAGAACCTGCCCATTCAACCTGAGGGTAAGGGGTAGAACCTGCCCATTCACCCTGAGGTAGGGGTAGAACCTGCCCATTCACCCTGAGGGTAGGGGTAGAACCTGCCCATTCACCCTGAGGTAGGGGTAGAACCTGCCCGTTCACCCTGAGGTAGCGGTAGAACCTGCCCATTCACCCTGAGGGTAAGGGGTAGAACCTGCCCATTCACCCTGAGGGTAGGGGGTGGAACCTGCCCATTCACCCTGAGGGTAAGGGGTAGAACCTGCCCATTCACCCTGAGGTAGGGGTAGAACCTAACCATTCACCCTGAGGGTAGGGGTAGAACCTGCCCATTCAACCTGAGGATAAGGGGTAGAACCTGCCCATTCACCCTGAGGTAGGGGTAGAACCTGCCCATTCAACCTGAGGGTAAGGGGTAGAACCTGCCCATTCACCCTGAGGGTAAGGGGTAGAACCTGCCCATTCACCCTGAGGTAGAGGTAGAACCTGCCCATTCACCCTGAGGGTAAGGGGTAGAACCTGCCCATTCACCCTGAGGGTAGGGGTAGAACCTGCCCATTCACCCTGAGGTAGGGGTAGAACCTGCCCATTCAACCTGAGGGTAAGGGGTAGAACCTGCCCATTCACCCTGAGGTAGGGGTAGAACCTGCCCATTCACCCTGAGGGTAGGGGTAGAACCTGCCCATTCACCCTGAGGTAGGGGTAGAACCTGCCCGTTCACCCTGAGGTAGCGGTAGAACCTGCCCATTCACCCTGAGGGTAAGGGGTAGAACCTGCCCATTCACCCTGAGGGTAGGGGGTGGAACCTGCCCATTCACCCTGAGGGTAAGGGGTAGAACCTGCCCATTCACCCTGAGGTAGGGGTAGAACCTAACCATTCACCCTGAGGGTAGGGGTAGAACCTACCCATTCACCCTGAGGTAGGGGTAGAACCTGCCCATTCACCCAAGAACCAGCCTGACATCTCCCTTCTGCAGTAAGAAGGAGTTCTAGTGCCCCAGTGTCAGTGATTGGCTCCTGAATTTGCCACCTCTCAGGGGTATTACCCACACACCAAGGAAACAAGCACAGGGGCTGCACAGTTCTGCCTCACTACCTTATATACCAGGACTTGCCTTCTTCTGTTACTATGGTGACCCTGGACCAAGAAAATGGGCGGGGAAAAAAGAGAGGGAAACATTCCTGAGGCTCATATTGAGCGCTACAGCGACTGGGCTCCTCCTATGTTGCCATGGAAACCAGATACAGCACAGTGAAGAGATTGAGAAAGAGCGGGAAACAGCCAGAGCTTGAGGGGCAGAGCAGCTCCAGGTAAGTTACTTTATCAGCATACCTACCAAGTGTCTCAGTTTAGCTTGTACAGTCCCAACCTCTCTTCTAGGAGCTCAGAATGTTTGCTGGTTATGAGGGTTCTATAGCCCTAAAACCCATAATAATGTGTATAGAAACAGCAGGAAAACAGCTTTATAAATGAAACTGGGTAAATAAAAGCCATTATTCTTCTTCTAAATGCCCCACTCAGTTTCACAAATACCCCACAATAGGGCACACAGTCACATAAAAAGCGTGGGTAAAACACCATCCCCAGCCACTAAAACTATTGGCCCCTTTAGGGCCAGTTCATGAGCGAGGGGACATATTAGGGAAAGCCATCCTTATTAATAACGCTTGCGTGTGCAAGTGACAGAGCAGAGTTATCACACATAAAACAACTGCCCTGGTCATTGCCCTATCATGGAGTAAAGAGGTTGGGTCGAAATACCCCAGCAACCATGATGTTAATACCAACCTGGTCACTTATATGTGAAAAAGACCACAAGCTCCGTACATCAGTTTATGGGAGAGAAAACCGTGACCAAAGCTTTTTATTTCATGTCGAGGTTCCCCGCCTGAGTGCCCAGAGTGCCGATTTACAGAGTGTGCCAAAGAAAATCCGGAACCTGGGTCACATTCTGCTTCCACCCTGCGGGGCAAAGTCACTGCCGACAGCGCTACGGAGGGCCTATTTATTGTGCCATTCAAATGGCAGGCATAACGACATCATACAAACAGCATTAGAATAACATTTTAGGACATCTCAGGTTCATCATCAAACAGTCTCAAAAATGATTAACACTGTGGATTGCCTTTATTAAAATTTTCCACAGGGATGATTATTCTCTTCATTGGGAGAGACAAAGGGAAAAAAAAACAAAGTTAGAGAGCGGAGAAGAGGGGAATAGAAGAGTAAATGGGGTTCAATGCGAGGAAAGGAGGTCAAGTTGGGTCCTTCTCAACTAGATGAGACTGATCTATTAAGTAGTTGTGAATCAGAACTGTTATGGACCAGCGACAACTATGTGTCCTCCTCGTGACATAGTAAGACCACGCGTGTGACGGTCGTGTAGTATATGGCTACTGTTAGGGTAAGGTGAGGGTCTTTAAATTGAAGGTTAGTGTAATAGCCGTGTCGTTCTATCATGGCGAGGACAGAAGTAGAGACAAAAGTTGACTGCCCTCTCTGAGAGGAGTAAGCCCCACAGGAGTTCAGAGTCTCGATGGGGCTAAGGACCCTGTAACAAATCCTTGAAGAAGGACCCAGCCCTAGCGGGATGGCCAAGTTACCCAATGTGCTGGATCTGAAATGTGAATCTGGATTTAAGTTAACCATGGAGTGGGGTTCCAATATGACGCACTGTCGTATGTAGAAGTCAGGGTTTCTTGATTCAGGGACCCGGGCAGGGCGGACTGGCCCACCGGGATACTGGGAAATGTCCCGGTGGGCCGGTCGGTCAGTGGCCCGGGCGGCCGGCAGACCAAAATTCAAAACCGCTGTTAAGCGGCTGCGAGCGGGATTGCATGCACCGCGCCGCCCAATGGCCGTGCCTCAGTACTTCGTCCCACGTCTTAAAAAGGGTGTCCCGTGATATGCCTTTTAACCCCCTATATGCCACTATGTCCCATGATATGCCCCTGGCATATAGGGTATAAGGCATTTCTGGAGGCAGAGTGGCATACAGGGGGTTAAAAGGCATTTCTGGAGGCAGAGTGGCATACAGGGAGTTAAAAGGCATTTCTGGAGGCAGAGTGGCATACAGGGGGTTAAAAGGCATTTCTGGAGGCAGAGTGGCAAGCCTGGGGGCAGATGTTCATAACTGGGGGGGCAGGTTGGCAAATAAAAGGAAATAGAAACAAAAAATATTCCTCAATCATAGCTTTTATTAAATATGAATTAATTAATAAAGAAATAAAAGTTTCTTACAAGAATATCGTGAAGAATAATGTGATCAGTGTTTTGTTCCACTGAATAAAATGGAACTTTTTCATCTAAAATGTTTGCAGTAGTAAATGTTTTGATTCCATTCTGTGTAATGTATTTCATTTATTAGGGCCTTTTAACACTTGTGCTTTCTGGCATTTTAATACAAATAATGCGATAAAAGAATGTTTTATAGTTATTTGTATGGCAAATAGTGTGACTCGGGTGTGTATAAGGGGTGCGTGTGGGTATAAGAGCGCGACCGCCAGATAAACTATACGGGGCCGCTCTCCAAATGTTTCCAGGGCTGCTTTTCAGTTCCAGTCTGGCCCTGGACACGGGGTGGGAGTTTGGTGGATCCCCTGCCTCTAGGGGGTAGAATCTTTGTTGCCTGGGGGTGTGTAGGGGTGCAGTTTTCAGAGACCAATGAAGATGAAGGGGTAAATAGCGGAGCAGCCTCATTCAAGGTTCCTGGACTGGTGGAAAGTACGGGAGGCATGAGAGACCGGAGAGGAAGATAACGTCTCTGGAATATCGGTATTTTTATGTCTTCATCTCTGTGAAGAAAAGGTCATCTGCGGAGACATTGTTGTCCTCATGGGATAGACGTCCTTGAAGGGCAGACAGATACAGATGAGACGCGGAGTGTTTTGAGTGATTTCATAAAGTGAGCACAGAAGTCCCGAGTGAATTCATTCCAACAAAAAGTCACAGCTTTGCCCTGCCGGGTCCTTCTCACGTCTTGGTCTCCCACCTGGGGTCTCTTGCGTGTTCTTGAAGGAGCATCGGTCGGACCCCACACCCCTGGTGTCACCGGCATCTGTGTCTCAGCCATGTTCGGGAACTCGACCCGGATTATGGGGAAACCGCCATAACGCAACAGTCCTGACACCTTTGCCTACATGAAGGGGCAAAATAACGAAGCTGCCAGCCTTTCCGGGAAATCAGGACAGCGGAGAAAGCAGGTCACTCAAAGAAGAGGGGTATGGCAGCTAGAGGGTTAAATGATATGTGGAGGGTGGAGAGTGCTGCTATGGAGGAACCCATAACCAATTTCCTGCCAAGATAACTGAAGGTCAGATTTAATCGACCCGGCAGGAGCATCATTAACCCTTTCACAGCCAGTGTGACATGCGCTGCAGTGACTTAGGACTAATTTTAGGGGAACCCGAGGGCCCTTAGTCTGTGACTCACGGGACATAATGGCCTGCAAATATAATGAGGTGCCGCTCTGACATTGACACTTAGCTAAAGTAAGAGGAGAGACCTCTCTCCAGCGAGTAGACACTCCTCAGCCTGCGTCTTATTCACTCCAGCAAGTTCAGGAGAGTTTGCAGCTATGCACAGTTTCAGACACCCTGGCTGTCTCGGATGATTATCGTGTTCATCTCCCGCAGAGATTTACTGCGTTAGTCTGAAGCATCCATGTCCACAGATAATTATTCTAAATTATTCATGGGACAGGAAGGCCGGCTTTCCGTATTTCAAACAATTTGTTTTGTAAGGCGTTTTACTGCCGCCGATTACTGACCACGCTCCCGAACGGTTGCAATTTCCTTACCAGTGTGGAGGGCCATTAAATAAATGAACGTGGTATTTACAAACACAGGAAGTATTTGCTAAGACTGTTGTGGTGATTATGACACAAAAGTAGCTTTAAAACGTTCATTAACACGAAACTCCTCTGATTCCACTACAAGTCCTATCATCCACATCCAGCTGCTAACAGTTTATGATGAGAGGCTAAAGAACCCGGGCGGTCTCTCTGCATGAACTTTAAAAGCAGAGGAAACAGTCTAAAGCTAGATCTCATCCCAGCGCAAGTTCCACTCACAAGCTGTCTCGTGGCTGTTGAAGTAGACTCCACAGCTGTCGAGTTTCTCAGGCTATTTGGTTTTTGCTTCACTCGCCCCACCTGAGCTGTGGAGGGTTTTTGAGTGGCTGCCCTGCTTAACTCGACTGATTGGGCGCATTGTGTAACTCGGCTGTGAGTGGGTGACCCGTATAACTCGGCTGTGAGTGGCTGCCCTGTATAACTCAGCTGTGAGTGGCTGCCCTGTATAACTCAGCTGTGAGTGGCTGCCCTGTATAACACGGCTGTGAGTGGCTGCCCTGTATAACTCAGCTGTGAGTGGGTGTCCTGTGCAACTCGGCTGTGAGTGGCTGCCCTGTATAACACGGCTGTGAGTGGATGTTCTGTGTAACTCGGCTGTGAGTGCATGTCCTGTGTAACTCGGCTGTGAGTGGATGTCCTGTGTAACTCGGCTGTGAGTGGCTGCCCTGTATAACTCGGCTGTGAGTGGGTGTCCTGTGTAACTCGGCTGTGAGTGGGTGCCCTGTGTAACTCGGCTGTGAGTGGCTGCCCTGTATAACTCGGCTGTGAGTGGCTGCCCTGTATAACTCGGCTGTGAGTGGCTGCCCTGTATAACTCGGCTGTGAGTGGGTGTCCTGTGTAACTCGGGTGTGAGTGGGTGCCCTGTGTAACTCGGCTGTGAGTGGCTGCCCTGTATAACTCCGCTGTGAGTGGGTGTCCTGTGTAACTTGGCTGTGAGTGGGTGCCCTGTATAACTCGGCTGTGAGTGGATGTCTTGTGTAACTCGGCTGTGAGTGGGTGCCCTCTATAACTCGGCTGTGAGTGGGTGTCCTGTGTAACTCGGCTGTGAGTGGGTGCCCTGTATAACTCGGCTGTGAGTGGATGTCCTGTGTAACTCGGCTGTGAGTGGATGTCCTGTATAACTCGGCTGTGAGTGGATGGTTTGCTGTGACTTACAAACTGGTCACATTTTGGAGTCCTAAAAAACTAAAAGATGGTGTTTTTATGGCGGCTCGGATGAGTTGGTCTCTGAGACTCAGCTCGACCCTTTGGGAAGAGACATTATAATAATGGGTCACAAGCACGGGGTACGTCAGGATCCCCTCACAGGTGTGGGGCCAGCCCAAACATACATCTTAGTGATTAAGCCACCTGGATGGATATTTAGATACCCCACAGACCAGCACTACTGACGGGGCACAGCTTCCTCGGCACTGCTGAGGCAGTGAACGCAGGGGGGGTATTTGAGGAATTGCTGCCCCGGGGCACATATTTTCCATACGATTCCTATTCTTACCGCACCTTAACACGAAGATTAATTAAACATTTTGAAGCTGTCTTTTTCACGGTCTCGCTACAGCGCCCAGGTGGGCTCAAACTTAGCGTCTGCCTCGACAAACAGTCCGTGCGAGCCTCCCGTGACCTTGTGTCCCGAAACACCTTGAATTGCCTGTAGCTCAGCACCGTGGCATTTACAGTGTTACAGGGTGTGAGTAGAATGCATGATAACATTTAAAGGTACGGTGACCTCACAAAACAAATATACACCGCTGCTGAATGGGTGGCCTTACCTGGGGCTCCCCTTCTCTGTTAGCACTACCTCCTCCTCTGCCAGCTCCCCCTCCTTACGGCAGAAGTTCAGGGAGAAGGGGCTTTGCAGGTCCTTGAGACGGCTGGCGGAGTTACCCATTCGCCTTGTGTCTTCGCTCTCGGAGTCTCGCTGTAAGACAGGAACTGCCTTTTCCTTTTTCCCCAAATAACAATGCTAAGGAGGAGCCCTTCCCAAATCACAGCGCCCTGTGTTCCTGCCCCAAAGCCCCCACTCCACGCGGGCCGTGCCCGGCTGACCACGTAACACAGGACAATGACAGATACCGGGGCTGTGGTGATGTTTATAGCCGAGGGCCACCCCGCATGACGGGCACCTGTGGTCACCTCACTCTGTGTATTTCCTAACCACGCAACACAATGTGCAACCAGCAGTGAACCACTTAACCCTTTAACGGAAAATGATGTCGCCTAATGTGCGATGTGGCACCAAATTACGCCTTGAAGGGTTATTACCATGACAAATTCTCTAATATTAGGTAAGAGATGTGTTCCTTGTACTGGGAGGAGAGGAGTCGAGCCCATTACTGGCTGAAGTCCCCGTATGTTCTCTCTGATCCCCCCACATTGACTTTTTGACACCTCGGAGAGCGACTGGCCAGACACAGCTCTGCGCAAGAGACCGACTGAGCTTTTACAGCAGCAGTAAAGTAAGAAGGATAAAAGCCTAGAAACATTCAGCAAAGCATGTACTCCATGCCTTCATCACATCGGTGCGTCACCCAAAACTGTTACACAAACACTTATCCTGCCCATTTACTAAGGTGCCATTTCCCTCAAAGTCTCAAAGCGTTGGTGGCCACGTCTCCCAGCGTAAAGTTACTCATGGTCTTTATAGACTACCCCATGCAGCCTTACGTGACTTAGATGACTTACGCGACATCAGCTGCGGAACAACAAAGTTACGCCTGTCATAGACCGTCAGGTTACCAGCAAAAATTTGCGGCTGGGTGGACTTGTTATTGGCATAGGGGTATTCCTTTGGTTGAGTTTATCTTGGGTGGACTTGTCATTGGCATAGGGGTATTCCTTTGTTTGGATGAATCTCGAGCGGACTTGTCATTGGCATAGGGGTTATCGTTTGGTTGGGTTAATCTTGGGCGGACTTGTTATTGGCATAGGGGTATTCCTTTGGTTGAGTTTATCTTGGGTGGACTTGTCATTGGCATAGGGGTATTCCTTTGTTTGGATGAATCTCGAGCGGACTTGTCATTGGCATAGGGGTTATCGTTTGGTTGGGTTAATCTTGGGCGGACTTGTTATTGGCATAGGGGTATTCCTTTGGTTGAGTTTATCTTGGGTGGACTTGTCATTGGCATAGGGGTATTCCTTTGTTTGGATGAATCTCGAGCGGACTTGTCATTGGCATAGGGGTTATCGTTTGGTTGGGTTAATCTTGGGCGGACTTGTTATTGGCATAGGGGTTATCGTTTGGTTGGGTTAATCTTGGGCGGACTTGTCATTGGCATAGGGGTATTCCTTTGGTTGGATTAATCTTGGGTGGACTTGTCATTGGCATAGGGGTTATCGTTTGGTTGGGTTAATCTTGGGCGGACTTGTTATTGGCATAGGGGTTATCGTTTGGTTGGGTTAATCTTGGGCGGACTTGTCATTGGCATAGGGGTTATCGTTTGGTTGGGTTAATCTTGGGCGGACTTGTCATTGGCATAGGGGTATTCCTTTGGTTGAGTTTATCTTGGGTGGACTTGTCATTGGCATAGGGGTATTCCTTTGGTTGAGTTTATCTCGGGTGGACTTGTTATTGGCATAGGGGTATTCCTTTGGTTGGGTTTATCTCGGGTGGACTTGTTATTGGCATATGGGTTATCATTTGGTTGGGTTTATCTCGGGTGGACTTGTCATTGGCATAGGGGTTATCGTTTGGTTGGGTTTATCTCGGGTGGACTTGTCATTGGCATAGGGGTTATCGTTTGGTTGGGTTTATCTCGGGTGGACTTGTTATTGGCATAGGGGTTATCGTTTGGTTGGGTTTATCTCGGGTGGACTTGTTATTGGCATAGGGGTTATCGTTTGGTTGGGTTTATCTCGGGTGGACTTGTTATTGGCATAGGGGTATTCCTTTGGTTGAGTTTATCTCGGGTGGACTTGTCATTGGCATAGGGGTTATCGTTTGGTTGGGTTTATCTCGGGTGGACTTGTTATTGAGGTGAGGTTAATCCGGCTCTTGTTCTCGGGGAGAGACTGTTTATTGATGCAGAGTCTTGGGTGGAATTCACTGCCGAGAGAGGGGGTTCTATCAGATACAGCAGATGCCTCCAAAAGGGGTAAAAGCAGAAAATACAGGGGTAAAAATGACGCAATAAACTAATATTTACAGCTTCTCCTTCCGAGGAGGAATCCGATCGCCTTTTGGAGTCAAGAAGGTTTTGATGCACTTACAGCGTTTTTTCACCCAAAATTACTATGTTACTCTGTTACTATATTACTATAATACTCTGTTATTATATTACTGTATTACTCTGTTACTATATTACTGTATTACTCTGTTACTATATTACTGTATTACTCTGTTACTATATTACTGTATTACTCTGTTACTATATTACTGTATTACTCTGTTACTATATTACTATAATACTCTGTTACTGTATTACTCTGTTATTATATTACTATATTACTCTGTTACTATATTACTATAATACTCTGTTACTGTATTACTCTGTTACTATATTACTATAATACTCTGTTACTATATTACTGTATTACTCTGTTACTATATTACTATAATACTCTGTTACTATATTACTGTATTACTCTGTTACTATATTACTGTATTACTCTGTTACTATATTACTATAATACTCTGTTACTATATTACTATAATACTCTGTTACTGTATTACTCTGTTATTATATTACTATATTACTCTGTTACTATATTACTATAATACTCTGTTACTGTATTACTCTGTTACTATATTACTATAATACTCTGTTACTATATTACTGTATTACTCTGTTACTATATTACTATAATACTCTGTTACTATATTACTATATTACTCTGTTACTATATTACTATAATACTCTGTTACTATATTACTCTGTTACTATATTACTATAATACTCTGTTACTATATTACTGTATTACTCTGTTACTATATTACTATAATACTCTGTTACTATATTACTATATTACTCTGTTACTGTATTACTATAATACTCTGTTACTGTATTACTCTGTTACTATATTACTATAATACTCTGTTACTATATTACTGTATTACTCTGTTACTATATTACTATAATACTCTGTTATTATATTACTGTATTACTCTGCTATTATATTACTCTGTTACTATATTACTGTAATACTCTGTTACTATATTAATCTGTTATTATATTACTCTGTTACTATATTACTATAATACTCTGTTACTATATTACTGTAATACTCTGTTACTATATTACTATAATACTCTGTTACTATATTACTATAATACTCTGTTACTATATTACTGTATTACTCTGTTACTATATTACTATAATACTCTGTTACTATATTACTGTATTACTCTGCTATTATATTACTCTGTTACTATATCACTATAATACTCTGTTACTATATTATTATATTTCTCTGTTACTATATTAATCTGTTATTATATTACTCTGTTACAATATTACTGTATTACTCTGTTACTATATTACTGTAATACTCTGTTACTATTTTACTGTATTACTCTGCTATTATATTACTCTGTTACTATATTACTATAATACTCTGTTACTATATTACTGTATTACTCTGCTATTATATTACTCTGTTACTATATTACTATAATACTCTGTTACTATATCGCTATGTATCTATATTACTCTGTTACTATATCGCTATGTATCTATATTACTCTGTTACTATATCGCTATGTATCTATATTACTCTGTTACTATATCGCTATGTATCTATATTACTCTGTTACTATATCGCTATGTATCTATAATACTCTGTTACTATATCGTTATGTATCTATATTACTCTGTTACTATATCGCTATGTAACTGTATTACTCTGTTACTATATCGCTATGTAACTATATTACTCTGTTACTATATCGTTATGTAAATAGATTACTCTGTTACTATATCGTTATGTAACTATATTACTCTGTTACTATATCGCTATGTAACTATATTACTCTGTTACTTTATCGCTATGTATCTATATTACTCTGTTACTATATCGCTATGTATCTATATTACTCTGTTACTATATCGCTATGTAACTATATTACTCTGTTACCATATCGCTATGTAACTATGTTACTCTGTTACTATATCGCTATGTATCTATATTACTCTGTTACTATATCGTTATGTATCTATATTACTCTGTTACTATATCGCTATCTAACTGTATTACTCTGTTACTATATCGCTATGTAACTGTATTACTCTGTTACTATATCGTTATGTATCTATATTACTCTGTTACTATATCGCTATGTATCTATATTACTCTGTTACTATATCGCTATGTAACTATATTACTCTGTTACTATATCGTTATGTATCTATATTACTCTGTTACTATATCGCTATGTAACTATATTACTCTGTTACTATATCGTTATGTATCTATATTACTCTGTTACTATATCGTTATGTATCTATATTACTCTGTTACTATATCGCTATGTAACTATATTACTCTGTTACTATATCGTTATGTATCTATATTACTCTGTTACTATATCGTTATGTATCTATATTACTCTGTTACTATATCGTTATGTAACTATGTTACTCTGTTACTATATCGTTATGTATCTATATCACTTTGTTACTATATCGCTATGTAACTATATTACTCTGTTACTATATCGCTATGTAACTATATTACTCTGTTACTATATCGCTATGTAACTATATTACTCTGTTACTATATCGTTATGTAAATAGATTACTCTGTTACTATATCGTTATGTAACTATATTACTCTGTTACTATATCGCTATGTATCTATATTACTCTGTTACTATATCGCTATGTAACTATATTACTCTGTTACTATATCGCTATGTAACTATATTACTCTGTTACTATATCGTTATGTATCTATATTACTCTGTTACTATATCCTTATGTATCTATATTACTCTGTTACTATATCGCTATGTAACTATATTACTCTGTTACTATATCGCTATGTAACTATATTACTCTGTTACTATATCGCTATGTAACTATATTACTCTGTTACTATATCGCTATGTAACTATATTACTCTGTTACTATATCGCTATGTATCTATATTACTCTGTTACTATATCGCTATGTAACTATATTACTCTGTTACTATATCGCTATGTAACTATATTACTCTGTTACTATATCGTTATGTATCTATATTACTCTGTTACTATATCCTTATGTATCTATATTACTCTGTTACTATATCGCTATGTAACTATATTACTCTGTTACTATATCGCTATGTAACTATATTACTCTGTTACTATATCGCTATGTAACTATATTACTCTGTTACTATATCGCTATGTAACTATATTACTCTGTTACTATATCGCTATGTAACTATATTACTCTGTTACTATATCGCTATGTATCTATATTACTCTGTTACTATATCGCTATGTAACTATATTACTCTGTTACTATATCGCTATGTAACTATATTACTCTGTTACTATATCGCTATGTAACTATATTACTCTGTTACTATATCGCTATGTAACTATATTACTCTGTTACTATATCGCTATGTATCTATATTACTCTGTTACTATATCGCTATGTATCTATATTACTCTGTTACTATATCGCTATGTAACTATGTTACTCTGTTACTATATTGCTATGTATCTATAATACTCTGTTACTATATCGCTATGTATCTATAATACTCTGTTACTATATCGCTATGTAACTATGTTACTCTGTTACTATATCGCTATGTATCTATAATACTCTGTTACTATATCGCTATGTATCTATAATACTCTGTTACCATATCGCTATGTAACTATGTTACTCTGTTACTATATCGCTATGTATCTATATTACTCTGTTACTATATCGCTATCTAACTGTATTACTCTGTTACTATATCGCTATGTAACTATATTACTCTGTTACTATATCGCTATGTAACTATATTACTCTGTTACTATATCGCTATGTAACTATATTACTCTGTTACTATATCGTTATGTAAATAGATTACTCTGTTACTATATCGTTATGTAACTATATTACTCTGTTACTATATCGCTATGTATCTATATTACTCTGTTACTATATCGCTATGTAACTATATTACTCTGTTACTATATCGCTATGTAACTATATTACTCTGTTACTATATCGTTATGTATCTATATTACTCTGTTACTATATCGCTATGTAACTATGTTACTCTGTTACTATATCGTTATGTAAATAGATTACTCTGTTACTATATCGCTATGTAACTATATTACTCTGTTACTATATCGCTATGTAACTATATTACTCTGTTACTATATCGTTATGTATCTATATTACTCTGTTACTATATCCTTATGTATCTATATTACTCTGTTACTATATCGCTATGTAACTATGTTACTCTGTTACTATATCGCTATGTATCTATATTACTCTGTTACTATATCGCTATGTAACTATGTTACTCTGTTACTATATTGCTATGTATCTATAATACTCTGTTACTATATCGCTATGTATCTATAATACTCTGTTACCATATCGCTATGTAACTATATTACTCTGTTACTATATCGCTATCTAACTGTATTACTCTGTTACCATATCGCTATGTAACTATATTACTCTGTTACTATATCGCTATGTATCTATATTACTCTGTTACTATATCGCTATCTAACTGTATTACTCTGTTACTATATCGCTATGTAACTATATTACTCTGTTACTATATCGCTATGTAACTATATTACTCTGTTACTATATCGCTATGTAACTATATTACTCTGTTACTATATCGTTATGTATCTATATTACTCTGTTACTATATCGCTATGTATCTATATTACTCTGTTACTATATCGCTATGTAACTATATTACTCTGTTACTATATCGTTATGTATCTATATTACTCTGTTACTATATCGTTATGTAACTATATTACTCTGTTACTATATCGTTATGTAACTATGTTACTCTGTTACTATATCGTTATGTATCTATATCACTCTGTTACTATATCGCTATGTAACTATATTACTCTGTTACTATATCGTTATGTATCTATATTACTCTGTTACTATATCGCTATGTAACTATATTACTCTGTTACTATATCGCTATGTAACTGTTACTCTGTTACTATATCGCTATGTAAATAGATTACTCTGTTACTATATCGTTATGTAACTATATTACTCTGTTACTATATCGCTATGTATCTATATTACTCTGTTACTATATCGCTATGTAACTATATTACTCTGTTACTATATCGCTATGTAACTATATTACTCTGTTACTATATCGTTATGTATCTATATTACTCTGTTACTATATCGCTATGTAACTATGTTACTCTGTTACTATATCGTTATGTAAATAGATTACTCTGTTACTATATCGCTATGTAACTATATTACTCTGTTACTATATCGCTATGTAACTATATTACTCTGTTACTATATCGCTATGTAACTATATTACTCTGTTACTATATCGTTATGTATCTATATTACTCTGTTACTATATCGTTATGTAACTATATTACTCTGTTACTATATCGTTATGTAACTATATTACTCTGTTACTATATCGTTATGTAACTATATTACTCTGTTACTATATCGCTATGTAACTATATTACTCTGTTACTATATCGTTATGTATCTATATTACTCTGTTACTATATCGCTATGTATCTATATTACTCTGTTACTATATCGCTATGTAACTATATTACTCTGTTACTATATCGTTATGTAACTATATTACTCTGTTACTATATCGCTATGTAACTATATTACTCTGTTACTATATCGTTATGTAACTATATTACTCTGTTACTATATCGCTATGTATCTATATTACTCTGTTACTATATCGCTATGTAACTATATTACTCTGTTACTA